>NW_024871470.1:0-69797 GCF_019054845.1 Dipodomys spectabilis
TAAGTAAAGAGCATCTCTTTACCTTTGATTACTGAAAAACATCTAGAAAATTAGGGGTTTCATAAATCAAATAAATTAAATTGAAAATAAATTATTACAATTAATTTGGTGAGCGTACAACTGATTTCAACTATGGTGAATATTTACTTTTTAGTGCCAAAAATGGATATCTGTTTCATTTTATTATTATTCAATATTTTCTATCCTTAATAAGGAAGTGTTGTAGCTCTAAGTAATAAAATGAAGACTGAATCTACAATTTCTTTGGAAATAATAAAACTACTATTTCAGAATTTATGAAAAATTAAAGTCCATACTAGTTGTCAGGTTTATTTACCATTGATTATGAAATAGCTTGATAAATCATTTTGATGAATGTTCCTTATTTTTAGCTTGAACAGTCAAGGTGCTTATCAGCAGCAAGCTGGATTATATATAGAATTGCTGCAGCTATGAGAAGTTTTCTTACATACTTTGTTTCATTGTTTTAATATTTGCTGTTAATAAAGAAAATTATGAATCACAACACATTTGAGTTGGCCTCTGAACATTTGGAGTTTATGAGTTTGAAAACAGCTTCAGGTTAAAGATGTGTTGGATTTTATCAGAATCCCTTGGGTTATTAAAATTCATCTGATAGAGCATAATGCAGTTAAACAACTTTGCAAACACATACAAATATGGATTATGCAATCTGAAACACCTGCTTCTCAAGCAAAATCTCTATCAAAATCTTACCAGTTTTTATTGTGTGTGCATTTATATGAGTATAAGGACCCTGTGTCTCTCATTTCAAAGACTATCTGTTGATTTTTTCTTTTTTTTCCGGTCGTGGGGCTTGAACTCTGGGCCTGGGCGCTGTCCCTCAGCTCTTCAGCTCAAGGCGAGCGCTCTACCACTTGAGCTACAGCGCCACTTCCGGTTTTCTGGTGGTTTATTGGAGATAGGAGTCTCACGGTCTCTCCTGCCCGGGCTGGCTTTGAACCGCGATCCTCAGATCTCAGCCTCCTGAGTAGCTAGGATTACAGGCATGAGCCACCAGCTCCAGCTCTAAATTATTTCCATCAATTTTCTTTCAGAGTATTCTCCAATTCTATTTTTTCCATTTATGACAGAATTTTCACTTTCTACCATGCAGCTATCAGACTGTTTCTGATGCCATTATGATTGGGTCATTCTCTATGAATCATATTTGCTTAGATACTACCTCTTGTTCTTAAGTAATTATGAACCTCTGCATATTTTAACTCACAATAAATGCCTTTTCAATAAAATTCCCATGACTAATTAAGTGTATCAGCTTTACAATTGATATCATGTTTTTTTTTCTCAGATTAACAATGCAAATTGGAGGACTTATGTTCTCTTACTCTATTTTTTTAAAACAAAATCCTTTTATGCTGTTGGATTATATTCAAGATTGTGTTTTAAACAGTAAATTATCTAGCTATTCTCTTAGAAAATAGAGTAAAATGATATATATTGTGTGTATATGTGTGTATGTGTGTGTTTGTTGTGTGTTAGCCAGTTCTGGGCTTGAGCTCACAGCCTGGGCACTGTCCCTGAATTTCTTTGTTCAAGGCTAGTAATTGACGACTTGAGCCACAACATCACTTTCCACTTTTTTCTGTTTATGTGGTACTGAGGAATTGAACTCAGGGCTTGATGCATACTAGGCAAGCACTCTACCACTAGGCCACATTCCTAGCCCCTACATTGTTGTTGTTGTTGTTTTTAATGAAGGCATAATGCCTTCATTTTATGGTATTGGTAGGTAAAGTATTAATTATCACAAAATTAAGATCCATTTAGTTGCTTTTATCTTGCCTAATTTTTCTTTAAAGAAAGCTTAGGTAAATACATAAAGTTTTGGTTCCATAAAAGCTGGTGACCAGTATAATTTCACAGATGAGAAAGACAAAGTAATTATGACAAACCTGAAATTCTAGAGTGATACCCTGGGGGAGGAAGGGAAACAAATGAAATCTTCTTCTGAAATTATTCTAAAATAAGCAATACTTCCTTTCTTAAACTTGTATGTTAGCCCAAAGTGATATTAACATGAGACAGAATAATTTCATACAAAAAATTCTTCTCAATTGATTGTTAAATCATATTAGGAATACATAGTGTGTTAATATTTATAATCTATTATAAAGATTAATTGCTTTAAAATTTTTCAAAGTTATGTTTGTTTAATCAATTTAAATGTGTGTACTCTTATTAAAAACACTCCAGGCACCAATGGTTCACACCTGAAATTCTAGCTACTCAGGAGGCTGATAGCTGAGGATCATGGTACAAAGCCAGCCCAGGCAGGAAACTATGTAAGATACTTATCTCTACTCAAAAAAGCTGTAAGTAGTGTTGTGGCTGAAGTGGTAGAGCATTCACCTTGAGCAAAAGAAGATCAGAGACATTACTCAGGCCAAGAGCTCCAAGTCCCAGGTCAGGCAAACAAAATATTCAGCGAATTGAAATTTAACCATTTCAATGTCTAGACAGATTCTTTTTTTTTTTTTTTTTGGGTCCGGTCGTGGGGCCTGAACTCTGGGCCTGGGCGCTGTCCCTCAGCTCTTCAGCTCAAGGCTAGCGCTCTGCCACTTGAGCCACAAGACCACTTCCAGCTTTTTTTTTTTCTTTTTGCTTATGTGGTGCTGAGGAATCGAACCCAGGGCCTCAGGCATGCAAGGCAAGCACTCTACCACTGAGCCACCTTCCCAGCCCCCATTTCAATGTCTAGAATATAGGAGAATGAATATTTTAAAAAACTGTTTCTTTCCCAATAGAGGTTCCTTAAGAGTAATCAAACACAAATGAACAGATGAGCATATATTTAAAGTTTTATAAAAAGATAAATACTAAGGACACAAAAAATAGCATGACAATGCTATTTCAGGTGGGATGGCCAGAGACGGCCAGAGAAGGATATTTAAGCAGACATTTGACGAAAGTGAAAAATTAGTGCATATCAATATCTGAATGACTACAGCAATTACTGACATGAGCCTTTGCTTAGAATATTAGATAAGGCAATGAATCCAGTCTGGTGGAACTCAAAAACAAGAAGGAAAAATCAAAAGACAAAAATCAAGAAGAAAGCCAGATATACTATTATAAATTATTATGAAGATTATCTTTTACTGAGTTGAAATAGAAAGCTGAAGATATTGTAGTAGAAGACATAATAGTGCATGGGACCAGCAATATAATGGATGCAGAGGTAATGAGCAAAAACTCTTAACATTTATTTTATTTTATTTTATTAACATTTTAAATTTTATTAGTGTGAATTAAATGTACAAACATGCATATAACTTACTTTGATTAAATTCACTCTATCTCTATTAGTTTTTCTTAACCACTACTCTCCTCTCTCCTTCTTTTTAAAAATTAATTAGTTTATTTTTAATGCTTTTTTGTTGGAAAAATACTGTTCACAGGGTTTACAGTTACATGAGCAAGGTAATGAGTACATTTCCAATCAAGCATTGTTACCTTCTCCTCTGTTTTTCCCTTACTATTCCTTCCCTCCCACCTCCACAACTACACTCCCCCATGCCTCCACCCCCTGCACCCAACCCGCCTAAATTGTAAAGTTCGTATTCCAACATAGTGTCTTATTTTTAGAGATAAGACACAAACAAAAATGTATCCAGGATAATTGGAGATTTTTATTTCTAAGAAAATGCAGTTTATTACTGGGTGCTGGTGTCTCAAGCCTGTAATACTGGCTATTCAGGAGGCTGAGATCTGAGGATCACAGTTCAAGGCCAGCCCAGTCAAGAAAGTCTGTAAGAATCTTATCTCCAATAAAACACTCAGAAAACCGGAAGTGGTGCTGTGGCTCAGGTGGTAGAGTGCTCTTGAGGTGAGCTGAGGGACAGCGCCTAAGCCCACAGTTCAAGCCCCACTACCAACAAAAAAAAAAAAGGAAAAAAAGAAAAATGCAGTTTACTGAAATATGTAAAATTTCATAAGCAAAAATTTTTCTGGCATGTTGGAATGACAATGAACAATTGGTTCATGTACAAGTGAGGTATCAAATATTAACTATCGAGTTTCTTAATAATCTTCTAACAAGTAATTCATTATTGTATTAAATTTAACTCTGAAATAGTTAAGTCAATTTTTAAATTATTTAAAATTATTTTTGTTTTTCTACTCAAACTTTATTCTCATTTCTAATATTGTTTTTTCATTTACATTTATAATTGTTACTTTCACCAATTATTTTAGCTTTCTTATCAAACTGTTTAAAGAAAAATAATCTCAAGCAATCTTAATATGTAGAGGTGACTTCTTTTATATTATTGTGATTTCCTCCAGAAAACTTTAACAATCATAGCCTCTTTTACATTGTGAATTTGCTAAAAGCTTGTAAATGTAGAAAATGCTTTGTGTGATTTCTCTATGTTAACAAAAAAACACATCAGTCTTGTTAATCAGGGTTCTTACTAGCAAAGACCAAAAACAAACTAGCTATTTTAAACATTGGAAGATAAGTTTATTCAAATATATTAAATTTTTTCTCAGAAATGAACAATCAACTTTTGCTACTAGTCAGACAGGACAATAACTAAAATTATTCTATGTATTTGATGTGCTGAAAATAATGCCACTACCTCTGTTGGTCACAAATATTATAAATTACACTGCCACTTCTCTTAGTACTTGGTAAAATATGTGACCTCACTTTTGGTTATGCTTGCTATGGAGATCCACAAACAAATAATTTTCCTTAAATAAAACATATCAAATGTCTTGGGCAATCAAAAAACTAAGAAATTTCTAGAATTATTAAGTATTTATATTTCCAAATACCAAAACAGAAGGTGGACCCATTGCAACAGTGAGATGTACAAGTCGTTGTGTCGAAAAACGAACATCACAACTTTAGCGGGGGGGGGGGGGGGGGGGGGGGGGGGGGGGGGGGGGGGGGGGGGGGGGGGGGGAGGCAACATGCTTGATAAGAAATGTACTCATTATCTTGCCCATGTAATTGTAACCTCTCGATAAGGTATTTTCTCAATAAAAATAAATAAATAAATAAATAAGAAAAAAACCCGATACACTGATACTAGCCCTCAATAAACAAATCAATGGGAAAAAACAAAGCCTAATTCTTTGTCTCTCCTAAAGACAGTAACCCAAATAATCATAGCTTATTATGCTGAAGTACAGCCATAGCTTGCTGGTGGCCAAGTGATTTCCATTGACATACAGAGTATTTTTTTCCTGACCACAATAATCTGAGACTGGAAATTACTGGCAGAAAAAACTATGCAGATACATGGAATTAAATAATGTATTTCAGAAAAAGTGCATAATTAAAATTAAAAGAAAATTTTAATAATTTTGATAAATGAAAATGGAAATAAAGAATGTATACTGAAAAATTCTAAAATAAAAGTTCATAACAATTTAGTAGAAAGGAAGAAATAATAAAGACCAAATTTCAAACTCTATCACAAAAACAAACTAATAGAAAGATCTTGATAGTTGCAAAAGAATGGACTTAAGGACCAATGGAATTCAATAGAAGACCCACAGATACGCCTACAAACATATAGCCTTCTAATATTTGTTAAGGGAGCCAAAAACATATGATAGAAGAAAGACAGCCTCTTTACCACATGGAGCTGGCAATGTTGGCAATCCCTGCGCAGAAAACCGAAGCTAGATCCATAAGTATCACCTTGTACCAGAATCAATTCTATCTATCTATCTATCTATCTAGAGAGAAGTAGATAGATAGATATCTAGAGAGAAGTCTATCTATCTAGAGAGAAGTAGATAGATATCTAGTGAGAAGTAGATAGATAGATAGATAGATAGATAGATAGATAGATAGATAGATAGATAGATAGATAGATAGATAGATAGAGATGATGGAGTTCTTACCATGAGAAAGACTGATATTGTAACATTCCTAAGGAAATGGAAAGATTGGGAAAAATTATATTAAGCAAAATACACCAGACTCAAAGAAACATAGATTGCATATTTTCTCTCATTTGTGGTGACTAGAATGTGCCTATAAATTTACAAGGCTGCAAGTAAACACACTGGACGATGAAGAAAACAATAAATACACCTGGTCATGAAAAATTATAGAGATCTCTAGGCATTAACCTAGATTGAGAGCAAAAAAGGGTATTATTAGGAGAGGATCACAAAGGTGAAATAGCTATGTGCATCTGATCATATAAAATAATATTTTTCAAAATGAATTCAAGGAAATGGAAAACAGAGATTTTCTTTCTTGATGCTTTTGTTTTCTTTTCCTTTTGTCTTGTTTGTTCATTATCTGTCTTTGGGAGAGTAAAGGGGCACAGAAATGGTGGGGCAAAGGGTGAAGAAATGCAGCATTGATACTAACTAGGCACTATGTCGAAAATAAATTATACAACTTGTTGGTGAGGATGAAAGGGAAAAGCCAGGAAAGAGAGAGGGAAATGGTGGTGTTGTTCAAAAAGAATTGTACTCTTTTTCTGACTTATATACTTATTTCCCTTCTGTCCATAAACTTCACAACAATAAAGGAATGTAAAAAGAGAAAACAGAAAAAAATAATAAAAAGAATAAAAAATAATAAGCTGAATAGAAAAATTAAGTAGCAACCAAAATAATACAAAACAATCAAAGCAATGAAGAACTGACTTTGAAAATATAAACCAGAACCTCAAACCCCTACTAAGCATTGGTGTTCACATCTGTAGTCACAGATTTGTGGGAAGAAGAGGTATAGGAATACTAGTCTAAGCCTAGCACCCCAGCCAAAGTTTAGGATCCTATCTGAAAAATAAAACTGCTTGTGTTCCTATGTAGGTTCATTTAGCTTTGCATCATCTTATATGATCATATGTACATAGCTTTTGACGCTTTCTGCTTATCCTAGACATATACTAGTTATTGCAAATAAGGGAAACCATGGGACCTATGCTTTTTTGGGCCTGGCTTACTTCATTTAATATACTTTCTTCCAAGTCTTTCCATTTCCTAAAAGTGGGGCAGTGCCATTCTTTCTGATGGAGGTGTAGAATTCCTTTATATACATATATATCACATTTTCTTGATCCACTTATCTACTGAGGACAAGTGGTTTTATCTTTCTTGCTGTTGTTTTTAATGTATTTATAATGTACTGTGTGATTTTTAAAATTTCTTTTGTATATTCTTCCCCCATGGTATAACCCCTGTTTTCACTGTATTTGATTCTGGTTCCCTGCATCTTCTACATAAATTGTTCTAATTTGGGCAGAGGAAGGGAAATAGCAAAATGCTGAAATAGAGACACAGGCTGACCCATTGTAACAATGAGATGTACAAGACACTATGTTGAAAACGAACTTTACAATTTCGGGAGGGGGAAGGATTTGGTGAGGTTGGGATGGAAGGGATGGTAGGGGACAAACAAAGGAGAGGGTGACAATGTTAGATAGAAATGTACTCATTACCTTATTCATGTAACTGTAAACCCTCTGTACAGTATTTTTACAATAAAAATGTATACAAAAAAGGTCCTATCTGAAATATAACAAAAGTAAAAATGGCCAGAGGAATACTTAAAATGATAATTTCCTAACCAGCACAAAGCAAACATTTGCCAAGAGTAGCAAAGCAAAAGAAAGAAACTGCTCAAATAAGTAAAATGTGAGTTGAAAAATATGACAATACAACTCACTCCACAGGTACACAGTTGAGTCACAAGAGACTATTATCAACAACTCTGCAAACAAATTGGAATCTACCTGAAATAGATTGATAAGCACATACAAATTACCAAAATCAAGTTATGAAGAAATAGAAAACTGAAACAAACTAGTAACAAGCAATAACATTGACTCAATTGTATTTCAAACACTTTGAAAATAAATTTGGGTGATGTAAAAAAATCTAGAACCTGATGAATTCTGTGCTGCATTCTACTAAACATGAAATGAATACCAATTCTCAAAGTATCCAAACTACACAATTTTAAACAGCCATTTAATTTCTATATTGTTATGCTAAATAATAGCTTTCTGAAAGAGATATATAGTTTATTTTTGCCACAATTCATTAGTATAAACTGGAAAGTAAAGCAAATCATTTCAATGTGAATTATGTTTTCCCACAGGCACACTACTATTATTGGAGATTGTACACTTCACCAATAATTTTGACATTGAATCTATCACATGCATAATGAACAGTATCTTATAAGAGAAAAGACCTTAGGATCATAAAATGTGATAAGTCTAATAAATATTAATTATATATGTGATGAGTGACCATATTGCTTCTCACTTTGCAGTGTAGTGAAGATCTTAAAGATCATTTTGGATGGTTTTTGGCTCTTATGAAGCTCTCATGGGGGATAAAACAACTTTAAAGTTCCTATTTTGTTAAATGTCCCTTTGGTTGGGATTCAATTGAAATTATTCCACTGACTATTCTTTGTAAAAACTGCTATTACAACATCTAGCATTGGAACAAAAAGAAAAATTTTCCAAACATTATGATTCAGATGTAAGATCTAGCCTCATCTCTAGCGTTAATTATCTATTTGGTGAAGCAATAATTCTTCCTTCCACCTCTTTTCTGTCTCTATGATATTGACTTGAGAGAAGTCTAAAAATCCCTAAAGGAATGTAACTTTTTGAAATTTTGTATAGAGTAGTTACTCCTTGGTTTCCAATCTAAGTTTGTGCTTCACAGATAAACTCAATTGCCTCACTTGATAAACTATTTGTATGTTTTTGCCCCAGCACTGTATGTTATAATGAAATCATAAGGAATTGGTAATTTAAAAAGTAAAATTACCTTCCTGTATTTCATGAGTTACTTTCAAATGATTCAATTCCTGCAAATATAGACATTTTGTTAGTATAACTGGAGAGTAGTTTTCTTACAAAATTATGGTAAAGATTAAATAGTATATTAGGCATGGTATGAATATCCATTTCATTTTTATACTTGTGGATTGGTGTAAGGATTTTAAACCCAGGATATCTTGACAGTTTGTTAGGAGAAAGACAGAGGTGCTATGTATCTGTCAGGTGATTTTGAAGTGGTAAACATAATTAAGCTTGATTGAGCTCTATTATTTTTAACAAAGTCTACTAATTCACTTTGTGTATTTGTGAACAAACTATTTACCTGGAAAAGGATCACAGATGATTAATGTCATAAAGTCCTATGATGAGGGAATCCAAACAGCTAGGTTTGAATTGCAAAAAAGTATATGGATGGTATACAGATGGGCTATAATTATATATCAGGTAACAAAATAGCAATGTCTGAAGCCATTCTCAGGACCTCTTGATTCAACAGATTATATATGGTGAGTAGGAAACTGCATGCATTATAAAACTCTCTAGAATAGTAATACTGCTCAAACACATGCTTTGGCCTGTTTAGACTTCTCATTTTACAAGTGAAAAGTATATACCAGAAGGAGGAAGTCTACTAAGGTCAGTAAACATGAATTTGAAATAAAATTACTTAATATTTGATCCTTTATTCTTTCCATAATATCATATGGATAAAGACAAATACCTAAACTGGCCATGTTTCTTACACGTCAATGACATTATATGTGCTATCCTGTTTGTGTCAGCTGAATTAAAAATATATATCATGAGATACATGGTATGAGCCATGAAGCAAAAGGCCCATTTGAGAGAAAAAGCTAGCATCCTATAGTGTTTCCTTGCTAGTTTGTTAAGTTGTAAAGTCACTTGAGTTATCACGCCACATCAAAGGATGTTCTTTTTTTTTTTTTTTTGGGTCCGGTCATGGGGCTTGAACTATGGGCCTGGGCGCTGTCCCTCAGCTCTTCATCTCAAGGCTAGCACTCTACCACTCAAGCCACAGTGCCCCTTCCTTTTTCTTTTTGCTTATGTGGTGCTGAGGAATCAAACCCAGGGCCTCATGCATGCAAGGCAAGCACTCTACCACTGAGCCACCTTCCCAGCCCTCAAAGGGTGTTCTGTGACAAAGGAGAACCTAGATATGAGGAAAAAGCACTAAGAACTTTTCGAAATTAGAGCAGGATACATAAAAAGGGAGGCAGATGACAGTTTCTGATATTGTTTTGGTACTCTGCCTGTGAATTCATGTTTCCACACATAACAAAATAAGACCATGAAGACTTAAAGGCCACAGCACTATGATGGGGCAAATAAGTGTATCATTCCCAGTATTTCTGAGAAACAAGAAAATAATGGGGTTTATATATATATGTATATATATATATATATATATATATATACATATATATATATAACTAAAATATTACATTCATTAACAGAAACTTATTTTCATGGCTAAATAAATCTGATAAATGAATTATGATAACTAAGATATTGTATTAAAGAGTATATATTCAATCTCATGATTGGAGATAACCTTTCTACCTGCAGTTGTACACAATTTCATGCGCAGAAAAATATTTTTTATTTTATTCTACTTAAAATCCTTCTGTAAAACTAGGGTTAAAATCTTAACATCTTTATCACTTCTTTATTACTTTAAAAGATTCCCATATATGCTATTGCTTTTTTTTTAAGACTGAGAGTTTGAATACTATGGTTCTAATCACAATTTTGCTTTGGACCAATTCCGTGTCTTTGATAGAGTCCATTTTCTCTATATGGTCTTCACCACAATCACTAGAAAGGCCCTATCAGAGAAAGTCTCCAGGGGCATTTTAACTCTGAATTCCTGATTAGAAAAGTTACAAACAGAGATGAAGGTAAGTTAGTAGAGTGTATCTGGGAGGGATAGAATGAAATTGTGTTTGAACCTAGCTCATTTGTGTCAAGAGATGGAGGAGAGTGAATCGATCATGTATGCTTGTACTTTTCTTTCTCCTCTTCTCTCCAAAGATCATTACCTTTCAATTTTTTGCTTTTTAGTGATATGACCTCAATTCTAGCTTTGTTTCTTGGATAATGTTAACATTTTGGTCAAGTTCATACATTTCAAGCAAGAAATATAGGTAATTGTTAAGGATTAAAATAAACTTCAGTTATTCATGTCCAATACTGCATACTGAATTTTTAAAGGAAATTTTACCATTTTAAACTTCAAGAAAATATGCGTTGTGAGCATGTCTCACATCATAGAGAATCTACAGCATGGATATCTTGAAATCAACCTAATATTGCCAAAAATGATATAAGTAAAATGAAATAATAGAAGAAAAGAAGAAAAGAAAAAAGTAAATACGTGAGTTAGATTCATTTATGAGCTATTTTGATTGCTTCTCAAATCTTTTCCATATTTCTGTTCAAAACTTAGTCTTGTTTTATCTCAAAGTATGAGAGTATTACTCATGAGTGGCTGGTGGTGGGGCGGTGAGCAGAATAAATCTGTTCTGTTTTCTTAAAGTTAAAATTTCTATGAAAATTTGAGAACATTCACAGGGAGACATAAAAGAAATCTTTCCAGAACATTGCTTTCTTTTTCATGAAAGGCATTGTGAAACTTCATTCACAGCAACATTTTAAGCACAATTGAATGCATTTATAATTTTTGAACCCTTCATTTGAGAAACATATGAAAGCCAAAATACTAAAATCTAATAGAAATTCTTTCTAAAATTACCTATATTATTTTCCGCTGTGATAGTTATACATCTTGAAATGTGGTAGTTTTAATGCAGTATTCTCCAGTCATTGTTCAGGGAACAAATAATCACCATATGGTACACTGAGAAAAAGCAGAGATCATAGAATCACAACCAAGTTGGATTCCCTCTCCTTCTTTATAGCTATGCAAATTTAAGGAAATTATTGAGCTTCTAATTTCCTTACTTTGAGTCTTGTGAATGTGGAGAGAAATGTATGTAAAAGTACGTTGCTAGCAATACAGGTTACAATTGGTTTTGGTTAATCAGCTCCTCGCCTTCATGGCACCATCTCTATGAATTTTAATTAAAATTTGTATGTAAGTGTGTTTGGTTAGTACTGGGGATCAGCATCAGCACCTTATACTTGTTAAGTAAATATTCCTTTACTTGAGTTGGGCCCTTTTTTGTATTGGTTAATTTCAATATCGGGTCTTGGTTTATGTGTGGGCTGGTCTGGATTGCAATCTTCCTACTTAGGTTTTTCTTTGTTTCTATGGACATTGTTTCCCTTATACCTGGGATTACAGGTTTGAGCTAATGTACCTAACTATTGTCTGTATTGAGTCTTAAGAATTTGATCTTTTCTAAGCAGCTAGGATAATTGCAATCGGTTTTCATTATTTTTTCTTTTGTTCAAATTTATGGAAGTATAGTCTAGTTATTCAATACATGAATACAATGTAAAACAATAAAGTCAAGGTAGTTAACATTTATATTTCCTTTTGAATAACATGTAATAAGTGTATATTTATGTATAAATAAGTGTATATTTATATATACACTTAAGTGTATATTTATATATAATAACATGTAAGGTCAATCACACCATAATCCATAAATATATATGGTGTGAATCCATAAATATATATGGGGTGATATTTTAATATATAGGTGTATACACATCCATATATATGTATATATCCATATATATATATATATACAGTATCTCCTTACTAAATCATGACATTAACTATCATTAACTAGGTTTAAAAGTAATTATTACTAATCATAATGATTATTTATGTTTTTAACATTGGAATTACTCTTTTCAAGGTACAAAAAAATACAAGGTTGTATGAACTAGAGTATTTTCTAGTGTTCTATAAAAAATTATACTTAATCCTTCTACCTGTGTTTGGGTATTCATTATTTAATCTTTTTCTTTTGTCTTCTCCTCGACCTTCTGTAATCACTCATACACATTCAGGTCAACATTTACATATATGTAGGATGATGCATTACTTTCATTTCTATGTCTAGCTTATTACAGTATGCACAGTATCTGCCATTTCCTACCATTTCACTACAAACATTCCTAAGTATGGATGAATAATGATCCATCATGTATATATATCACATTTTCTTTGTCCATTCATCTATTGATGGGCATATGATTTGATTCATACCTTGGCTATTATAATGCTCTAATAAACAGACATGCAGGTTTCCTTTGTATGTTGATCTTATTATTGAAAATATTTGTGAGCTTATAAAAGAATAACCTATGGGTGTTTGGTATAGAATTGAGAATACTCTTTGTTTATACTTAATTATTAGATGTGAGTTGCAGTACAGAATAATTTAGTCTTCAGCAAACAATCATAGCATTGACAGGCAATACACACGGAAAGTTCATTAGTGAATGACAGTAGGTAGCATAACTCTTTCATCCATTGATTCCAACAAGTTAAGCATTGAGCTGGTGTTATAGTACATTTATTTGTGCTGACAAGCGTCTTTATTTATTTTAAATATTTGTGATTTGTTTTGCTGCACTGTAATAAAAATGCAATTTGGTTCTATTCACATTTATCTAGCTAGTGCTGATGTCTAATGAGTAAACCAAGAGTTTACCTTAAAGCTGCTTTCACAATGTACCTTAAGATATTAATTTACATGTGGATTCCAATGTCATTGCAACCTTGCTTTCCACTTTCCCCATGGGAGCTATTGGTCTTTTTGTCACCTCATTGGATGGTATCCCTTTCTCAGGTGACATAGTATTCGTGAATCTAAGCATTTCCTTTGGTTATACGTAAATATTTGGTTGCTGATGCTGTTTAACTGGAAATTATGTTCACATGTTCTTTCTCATTTCTTCATCATGTGATAATTTGTTTTGGTATTCATTTCTAAGCTACTTCTAGTTTTTAAAGAGACTGTCCCTTATAAAAGTTATAGAATGTGTCAAACACATGTCCTAGTAGCTAAAACATTTGGTTCTGAAACTAATTTGTCTGCCTGAAGTTATTGTAAAATACTTCCAATAATAACCTGATGATTTATCTAAGACATAAATAACTACATACTTTTGGTTTAATGTCTAGAATAAACACATTATGTTTAAATGATTGAATTCTGACATGAATTTGATCTGTATTCTATGAGCATAATATATTGGAGTGAGGATTGCATAATTGTTAGTTAATTTTTATATGGAAAAATTATCTCATTTGCCAGAGTTGCTTAGATGAATTGATTCTGTGTAAATATTTCTTTGGTGTATGGTTAGTATAACCAAAATTAAAGAAGAAATATGATTCAGCAACATATATGTATAATTAGTATTTATTACTGTCATGAACAGAAAAGCATATAAATAAATTATAGTCACTGTGAGTACCTTGTATAGGTCAGAGCTCATGTTAATTATTACATTTTACCTCATTTACTTCTTAAAATCAAGAGATAAACATTTTGCTAATTTTTAATGGAAACTGAGTTTCAGTAACATCCTCCAGGTTCAGGAATAAAAAACAATCATATTCAGGTTAGATTCTAATGCTCAGGAATTGGCTACTCTACGACCTTCCTCCATGCTTTGTCCCATCCTTTCCTTTGTCTTACTCTTTTTTTTTTTATTGTGAAACTACTGTACCGAGGGGTTACAATTACATCAACATAACGACTTGTACATCTCATTGTTGCAATAGGTCTTTGTCTTACTCTTGAATCTTTATTTCTTCCTTTAAACCCTTCATAGAGCTTTATTATTCATTTTATCTATTTTTATTTTTTCCAATTAATGATAATCCTGGAGATACTCATTTTAGCTATACAACTCAAATTTCCCTATGTGCAAACAATTTATAAAATAAATAAATAGGTACAAATCTTACCTATGGCTTCACAGTTGGACCATAGTGGTTAGCAATTCCCAATCTTGAATATTTCATTTGGTTTCTCATTATGTTTAATGTTATTGATATTCATAAATTTCAAAAGAGCACAATTAAAAAATATAATTAGCTTAAAGTAAGATTCTACAAAATTAGTCCTCCATACATAAGCTGAATGACCTATTCACATATAGGTCTATGCCTACCTAAGAAGAGGATTGTAAGACTACAAGATTCTCATACTGCATGTATGCAGAAGCCAAACTACTTTATGATTAATGTAAAACAGAATCCCACCATATTAAATGGCAAATAATGTATAAAACCTCCTTGGATAAGGCATATATATACCTCCATACTTCACTATTATCATTGTAGTTATTTTTATTAAACTCAAATTATTTGACAAGCACCATATGGTCTTTGGTATATATTTTCCTAGAAGTCTTGAAAAATTATTTTATTCCTGTATACATTTCAAAAGTTAAAACTTACATTTCCATGCAGAAAGAATTAATCTGACTGGTAATTAGTTCGAATGATATTCAAATCTCATTCCCCTGAACTGAAATTCCAACTTGTAATAGCTCTTCCATTGGAAGACATGGAAAGTATTCCCCTTTATGTCTTACTTCTAAAACTAAACTAAAATAACCATAGATACATTTAAAAATCATTGTGCATTTTATATTCAAGTTCATTCAGAAGTAGTTTGAAAGTGTCTGTGTGCTTCCTCAATTATTTTCTCCTACCTATTTTATGAATTTTTGAAAATAAAAACAAATAAACTTCTGGAAATAATCGGAGAAATATCCACGTTTAAAAATGTTAGCCAGGTGCCAGTGGCTCAGGCCTGTAATCCTAGCTACTCGGAAGGCTGAAATCTGAGGATTGCGGTTCAAAGCAAGCCCCGGCAGGAAAGTCCATGAGACTCTTTTTATTTATTTATTTTTGGGTCCGGTTATGGGGCCTGAACTCTCGTCCTGGGCGCTGTCCCTCAGCTCTTCAGCTCAAGGCTAGCGCTCTACCACTTGAGCCACAGAGCCACTTCCGGTTTTTTTCTTTTTGCGTATGTGGTGCTGAAGAATCGAACCCAGGCCCTCAGGCATGCAAGGCAAGCACTCTACCACTGAGCCACCTTCCCAGCCCCTCCATGAGACTCATCTCCAATAAATCACTAGAAAACCAGAAGTGGCGCTGTGGCTCAAGTGGTAGAGCACTTGCCTTGAGCTGAAGAGCACGCAGGGAGAGAGCCCAAGCCCAGGATTCAAGCTCCACGACTGACCAAAAAAAAAAAAAAATGCTGGGGATTTTAACACACCAATATCCCCACTAGATAGATCAACTCTGCAAAACCTCAACTGAGAAACCGCAGGTCTAAACAATTGCATACATCAACTAGATTTAACAGACATCTACTGAATATTTCATCAAGCAGCATCAGAAAACACATTTCATGTTTTTCTCAGCAGCACAAGGAACATTTTGAAAATAAACCACATTTTTGGTCACAAAGCAAACTTGTCCAAATTCAGAAACATTGAAGTTATACCTTGCATTATCTCAGACCACAAGGGAATAAAATTAGAACTCAACACCAAAAGCCACCAAAGAATGGCCTGTAACAAATGGACAGTGAACAAAAGACTGTTGAATCAAGAGTGGGTCATGGAAGAGATTAGAAAGGAAATTCAAATGTTCATGATATTCAACAAAAATGAAGACATAAGTTACCAGCTCCTCTGGGACACAGCAAAGGCAGTACTCAGAGGCAACTCTGAGTTCCTACATCAACAAATTGGAGAGATCTGAAACCAACAATTTAATGAGGCATCTGAACCACCTTGAAAAAGAGCAGCAACATAAATCCCAATCCAGCAGATGGAAAGAAATAATTAAAATTAAATCAGAATTAAATGAATTAGAATCCAAAAAAACCAACAAAATAAAGAGTTGGTTTTTTGAAAAAATTAACAAAATTGACAGACCCTTAGCAAATTTTATCAGAAAAAGAAGAGAACACACCCAAATAAATAAACTCAGAGATGAGAATGGAAACATCACCACAGAAACAACCAAGATTCAGAACATTATAAGGGAATACTTCTCAAACCTTTATGCTAATAAGTTTGAGAACCTGGCAGAAATGGATCTTTTCCTAGCAAATATCGACATGTCGAAACTAAACCAAGATGAGTTAAATCAACTTAACAGGCCCATATCAAGCACTGAAATAGAAACAGCAATAAGAGACCTCTCATCTAAGAAAAGCCCAGGACCACATGGATTGACAGCAGAATTCTACAAGGCCTTCAAAGCAGAGCTCACACCAATACTCCTCCAACTCTTCAATGAAATTGAAAGAGAAAGTTCACTACCGACCTCATTCTATGAAGTCATCATAACCCTCATCCCAAAACCAGGCAGGAACTCATCAAAGAAATGGAACTATAGACCCATTTCTTTGATGCACATCCATGCAAAATTTCTCAACAAAATTTTGGCCAATCAACTTCAACAATTCATACAAAAAATCATACACCACGATCAAACAGGATTCATTTCATGGATGCAAAGCTGGTTCAACATATGCAAATCAATTAATCTAATTCATCACATCAATAAGAGCAAGGATAAGAACCATATGGTATTCTCAATAAATGCAGAAAAAGCATTTGACAAGATCCAACACCCCTTTATGATGAAGGCTCTGGAAACACTAGGAATCCAGGGAATATTCCTCAATACAATGAAGGCTGTATATGACAAACCTACAGCCAGCATTATACTTAACGATGAAAAACTAAAGCCATTTCCTCTTAACTCAGGAATGAGACAAGGATGTGACTCTCTCCACTTCTCTTCAAGTTATTATTAGAATGCCTAGCTACAGCAATAAGATAAAATGCAAACGTAAAAAAGGATTCAAATAGGTTGGAACAATAAAAGACCTCGAATAGCAAAAACGATCCTCAACAGAAAGAACAGTGCTGGAGGAATATCAATACCAAATTTCAACCTCTACTACAAAGCCATAGTAATCAAAACAGCTTGACACTGGCACAAGAACAGACCTCAAGACCAATGAAATAGAAGTGAAAACCCAGAAATGAACCTACAGACATATAGCTATCTAATCTTTGATAAGGGAGCTAAAAAAGTAGAATGGAAGAAAGACAGCCTCGTCAGTAATGGTGTTGGAAAACTAAAGCTAGATCCTTATATATCACCCTGCATCTGAATCAACTCCAAACGGATCAAAGACCACAGAGTGAAAGCAGGCACCCTGAAAAAAATTACAGGACTTAATAGGAGAAACTGCAGATCTCCTTGGCATAGGCCGAATTTTTCTTACTAGAGACCAAAAAACACAACAAATCAAAGAAAGGTTGGACAAACTGGATTGCATGAAATTGCAGAGCTTCTGCATGGCAAAGGACATAGCTAGCAAGATCAATAGAAAGCCCACGGACTGGGAGAAGATCTTCACTAGCCATACAACAAACAAGGGTCTCATATCTAAAATATACATGAAACTCAAAAAATTAAATCCCCCAACAACAAATCTTCAAAGAAACAACTGCCCAATAAATAAGTGGGCTAAAGACTTAAAGAGAAACGTCTCTGAAGAGGAAAGAAGGATGGCCAATAGACACATGAAGAAATGCTCAACCTCTCTAGCCATAAAAGAAATGCACATCAAGACAACAAAGACACTACATTACTCCAGTTAGAAGGGGTATTATCAAGAACTCTAACAAATAACAGGTGCTGGAGGGGATGTGGACAGAAGAACCCTACTGCATTGTTGGTGGGAGTGTAAACTTGTTCAACCACTTTGGAAAGCAGTATGGAAGTTCCTCAGAAGACTCCACATAGAGCTCCCCTATGAACCAGTAATCCCACTTTTGGGCATTTACCCAAATGATCACAAACAAGACCATACTAAAGCTACCAGCACCACTATGTTTATTTCAGCATTATTTACCATAGTGAAGATATGTAACCACCCCAGATGCCTCTCAGTAGATGAATGGACGAAGAAAATGTGGTACATATACACAATGGAATTCTATACCTCCATCAGAAAAAAATGACATTGCACAATTTTTAGGAAGTGGAAAGACTTGGAAAAAATTGTATTAAGTGAAGTAAGCCAGGCCCAAAGAAACATAGGTCCCATGCTTTCCCTTATTTGCAATAACTAGTATATGTCTGAGAAAAGCAGAAACGGCCAGATAAGTTGATGCTAGGCAAAATGAACCCCAAGAAAAAGACTCAAATGTTTTTTCTTTCATGCGATTGTTTCTAACATATTTATTGTCGCTTTGTATGTTCCTCTCCCACTGTATAACCCCTGTTTTCACTGTATTTGATGTTGGTATCATTTGTGGAGGGGAAGGGAAAAAACAAATTGTTTAAATAGGTATACAGGTGGACCCATTGCAGCAACAATGAAATATAAAAGATGCTATGTCAAAAAACGAACTTTACAACTTTGGCAAGGGTGTGGGGAGTTGGGAGGGCAGGGATGGTAAGGGGAAACTAAGGAGAATACAACAATCCTTGATAAGAAATGTACTCATTACTTTGTCCATGTAATTGTAACCCCTCTGTACAGTATTTTCACAAAAAAAAAACTTATTAATAATAAAAATTAAAAATGTGATTTATTTTAAAGCACATATATTTAGTCTCTCAGATGTTTTACTAAAATCACCTATAACTTTGCAATGAATAGAAGAAAAGTAATATCATGTCTGATAGTTTCTATATCTAAAAAGAACTGATTATTAAGATGAATTCTAATTATGGTTGAGTTTTAAATCAATGAATAATTGAATTTTAATAATACTCAAACTGTGTATGCTTATTTGCATATAAGTTTCACTTATATTTTAGCAATAACAACATGTTGTGAACACTTTCTGTGATCCTAAATTCTATGTAACTGTAGCACTTGTTTATAGTTAGCAATATTTTAAAAAAATTATTTTCAGTTGGCCTTGTTTAATTTTTTAATTATTGTGCAGTTAAAATTATGTACATCTTTTTATGTTTAAATATGGTGTTTACACAAGACTTCCAAAGAAGATATTTATCCTTCATAATGTTATCAAATCTTTTACTAATATGTTTTCTGGATGCTTCAATACTTTTACATTTACATGAAAATTTAACACAGATTACAAAAATTGAAAAATATGTTGAAAAACACAAAGAAAAGCACAATAAAAAATAGAAAGAATAAATCATAATTAAAAATTTGCATGTTGAAAATATTTTTCATATTTATTCTTAGATCTATGTTTTGATATGTTCTGGCTATGTGCATATATGTGCATCCAGCTGGATATATTCTATGCATATTTTGTTCCCAGTTCCCACATATGTTGTGGCAGTTTATTTAAATACTCTTTAAATGCTGTAGGTAGACAGTATACCATTTACTTTGATAAAGTTTGTAAACCATTTTTTAAAATTTCTAATTATTTAAATAATAATCCATAAAATTGTGCATCTGTGTTCATGTTGTCATGTATACTTGCATCCACCATTCAATTATTTTGTTATGAGAATTTGTGAGCTCAGGAATTTTGACCTAAACAATATTGCAATTTAAAACGGGTATATATTTTTAAAACAGTAATTAATGGTATTGAAAGAAATTAACATCTGTTTAAACCTTACACATCTGATTCTTAAAAGCATGCCTTGGAAGCATGTGTCTAATCAAAAATGCATTTGAATGTATGAAAATTGGTATACGTACAACCCAAAATTTCATATTAAAATTCACAATTTACTAAGTACACAAATTTTTCTTTCATGTAAATGGCCACACAAAACAAAAACATGTATTTTGACATAGGCCTTTTGGTCCTTTGCAGTTTATAGTTATACTTTCTGAAAACGATTTCATCTTTGCTTATTTGTAAAATTTTGGACTCCCTATTGTAAGGGTGTCTCCTGGATGGCAAGCAGACTCCACCCTCCTCACAGCAAATTCTCCACCCAGTACCTGTGTTACTAGGCAACTGGCACACTTGGAAGAGGTCACATCTGCATCTGCATCCCATGAGGTCACAGCTGAATTTGATGTGGCCACACCTTTCTCCGCCCATACACCAGACACCCAGGCCCAGACACCCTCTTTCCCAGCTCTCCCTTCTCGTTCCCAGCTCTCTCTTCTCTTTTCTAGCTCTTTCTCAGCTCTTTCCTTCTCAGCTCTTTCCCAGCTCTCTTCTCTTTCCCAGCTCTTTCTCAGCTCTTTCCCAGGCCTTTCCCAGGCCTTTCCCAACCGTGTGGAGGGCCAACATGTCCTGGTGCCAGCCAGAACGATGAATAAACCTACCCCTTACCTGAATACCACATGGGTGGTGCTGTTCTTACTTGGCTACCTCTTTTTATAAACCTAACACCTATCTTACTACACTTTTATACTCAAAACTAGTAATTCAATAAGAAAGAAATTGCTTTTAAATACACAATGTATCAGGCTTCAATGTCTCATACGTGTAGTACTAGCTACTCAGGAGGCTAAGATCAGAGAGGATAAATGTTCAAAGCCAGTCTGGGGTCGAAAAGTCTGTAAGAATATTATCTCTAATTAAGCACCCCAAAAAAGTTAGAAGTTGAGCTACTCATGTGGTATACCCTTGAGTACAAAAGCTCAGGGTCTAAGCTTTGAGTTCAAGCCTCAGGACCATTGAACACGTACATGCTCATACACACACATACACATATGCACACACATATATTCACAAACACACAAACTCCACAATCTCTCCTGCATAATTCCAAGACATGCTTTCATGATGTTTAAACAAAAACTGCCATTAGAAAACAGATATTCCATTCAGGTGGTGGTGAGGGTGGGGTTGTGAACTGTGAAAAAAATCAGAATTGAACCTTGACATTTCTCTGTATTGCTGTCCTCTATCTTCCGCTTATCCCAAGATGAATAGAGATGAAAGTATTTCATGTAGAGAAATAAAAGTATGAAATAGGAGTGTGCTCTGGCTTCCACAGAATTTCCAGTAACCCGCAAGGCTCTCTGTGTGTTTGAAGATTTATTTTTGTGATGATACCAAGAGTTCATTGAATCATTACAATGTACGGATTAGTGAGAGTTCCTTAAGTCTGCACTCCAGCTCAAGGCGAGTGCTCTACTGCTGGAACCACAGAGCCACTTCCGGTTTTCTAGTGGTTTATTGGAGATAAGAGTCTCATGGACTTTAATGCCCGGGCTGGATTTGAACCACTATCCTCAGATCCCAGTCTCCTGAGTAGCTAGGATTACAGGCGTGAGCCACCAGCGCCCATCTCTGATAGAATCTTAATGTGTTTTTTTTTTCTACAAAAGTCACTATAAAAGTTAGGTGTATATATAGCACATTTTCTTGATCCATTCATCTACTGAGGGACATCTGGATTGATTCCATATCTTAGCTATGGTAAATAATGCTGCAATAAACATAGTTGTGCTGGTAGCCTTAGTATGGTCTTGTTTGTGATCGTTTCGGTAAATGCCCAAAAGTGGGATTGCTGGGTAATAGGGGAGCTCAATGTGGAGTCTTCTAAGGAACCTCCATAATGCTTGATTTCTTGATTGTAGCCTTTCTAACTGGAGTGAGGTGGAATCTCAATGTTGTTTTGATTTGCATTTCTTTTATGGCTAGGGAGGTTGAGCATTTCTTCATGTGTCTATTGGCCATTCTTGTTACTTCTAAAGAGAAGATTCTCTTTATTGGGTAGTTGTTTCTTTGAGGATTTGTTGTTGGGGGATTTAATTTTTGAGTTCCAGATATATTTTAGATATGAGACCCTTTTCTGTTGTATCGCTAGTGAAGATCTTCTCCCAATCCGTGGGCTTTCTATTGATATTGCTAGCTATGTCCTTTGCCATGCAGAAGCTCTGCAATTTCATGCAATCCCATTTGTCCAAACTTTCTTTGATTTGTTTTGTTTCTAGGTCTCTATTTAGAAAATTTCGGCCTGTGCCAAGGAGACCTAGGGTTTCTCTTATTCCTTCCTGTAATGTTTTCAGGGTGTCTTCTTTGACTCTGAGGTCTTTGATCCTTTTGGAGTTGATTCTGGTGCAGGGTGATATATAAGGATCTAGCTTTAGTTTTCTATATATAATGGATATCTATGGTTCCATCAGAAAGAATGACATTGCCCCATTTGTTATGAAATAGAAAGACTTGGAAAAAATTATATTAAGTGAAGCAAGCCAGGCCCAAAGAAACATAGGTCCCATGTTTTCCCTTATTTGCAATAACTAGTACATGTGTAGGACAAGCAGAAAAGGCCAAAAGCTATGTACATATGACCATATAAGATGATGATAAGCAAAATGAATCCCAAGATAGGGACACAAATATCTTTTTTTTTCTTGCTATTGTTTCTAACATACTTGTAATGTACCATGTGATTTTTTTGTTTCATTTTATGTTCCTACCCCACGGTATAACCCGTGTTTTCACTATATTTGATGTGGTTGCCCTGAATCTTGTATATACAGTTCTCCAATTCAGGAAGGGGAAGGGAAAAAACCAAAATGATTAAATATGGATGCAGTTGACCCATTGTAACAATGAGATGTACAAAACAGTATATTGAAAACGAACTTTACAAATTCGGAGGTGAGGGGACAGGGAGGAGAGTCGTGGTAGAGGTGGGAGGGAAGGAACGGTAGGGGGAAAATAAAGGAGGAGGCAACAATGTTCAATAAAAAATGTTCTCATTACCATGCTCACGTAACTGTAAACCTCTGTACAGCATTTTTTTGGGGGTCCGGTCGTGGGGTCTGAACTCTGGGCCTGGACACTGTCCCTCAGCTCTTCAGCTCAAGGCTAGCACTCTACCACTTGAGCCACAGCACCACTTCTGGCTTTTTTTTTTCTGCTAATGTGGTGCTGAGGAATCAAACCCAGGGCCTCATGCATGCAACACAAGCGCTCTACCACTGAGCCACCTTCCCAGCCCCTGTACAGCATTTTTACAATAAGAAATCTAAAAAAGTTTGGTATGTAAGCCTGGGCAAAAAACAAGCGTCCATGTAAACAAAAACTAAAACGTGAAATAGTGCCAGTGGCTAATGCCTATAATACTAGCTACTAATGAGTCTGAGATCTGATGATGAGAGTTGGAAGCCAACCCGGGCAAGAAAATGTCCATGAGACTCTTATCTCCAAGTAATAAGCAGGAAGTAAATTGTGAATCAAAGGAAGTAGTGATACCCTTGAGCAGACAAGCTCAGGGAAATTTCAAGCCACAAGACAAAACAAAAACAAAAGAAAAATAATTAAAAAAGAGAAAAAGATGAAATATATGGCTTCAGTGTCAGATAACTTGCCTAGGAAGTGCAAGACCATGAATTCAAACCACAATGCTAAGAGGAAAAGGAACAATTATTGAATAACATTTGTGAAATGTTTTGACAATTTATTAAAACTTTTCAATAAAATGATTTAGATGTTTATATGATGATGTTGATATTGTCTTAATATCATATTACCAAAAGAAATTATCTTTATTGTCACCACAGGTCACAAAGTAATCATGGAAATGCTGGGTATTATTCTTCATAATTTTTAGTGAAATATTATCAATCATTTAAAAAAAGTAGAGCTATAATATTAATGCTGAGAATTATAGTTGATAAAATATAATCAAGTTAGGGACATAAAAGACAGTGAAATATAGAAATCAAACTGTTTCTTTTTTGTTACTTGATGAACACAAATAATGGAAAATTGTCCAGTGAAATGAAATAAGTGGTTGTGCAGTGATCTTGGGTTTCCTTTAGCAGTATTTTGAGATTACTGGTAATTCTTTTTTTTGTTATTTATAACCATACATTCCATTAATGATTAGGAAATATCAAATATAATAATAATAAATATGTTATATATTTACTTTAAAGATATTAAATCCTATGCTTCAAATTCTTGCACATTCGCTCATTAATTCATTATATTTTCATCTTAATCACCATCATTATTAGTCTTTAAAATGTGCCTCTAACACTACTTCGATTGTATTAACTAATTATTTTCACTCCAATAGAGAACAAAAAATAATTTTTAGGATAGGTGTGTGTATGGGTAACTCTGTGTGTGTGTGTGTGTGTGTGTGTGTGTGTGTGTGTGTTTGTGTGTGTGTGTATGTGTGTATAAACTTTAGATGAAATTTGTACTTCAGTGTTTTTCTTAGTTGAACCAGTTTTCCATTTATTTTATTTTATTTTATTTTATTTTTTGGTGATGGAGCTTGAGCACAGAGCCTGGGCACTGTCCTTGAACTTTTATGCTCAAGGCTAGCAGTCTAAAACTGTGAGCCACAGCTTCACTTCCACTTGTTTTGTTTTGTTTTTTTCTTTTCTAGTGGTTAATTGGAAATAAGAAATCCTCAGATGTCAGCCTCCTGAGTAGCTAGGATTATAGGCGTGATCCACTGGCACCTGGATCTTCCATTTTCAATCTTGTATGTAGAAAATAATTTCTAATAAAACCATGAAAACTATTTAGTGTCCATTCATGGTGAGTATAAGACCAAAAAGGGAATCATTGGAAATGATTGGGGCTCATTTTCTCCCTTATAACAATGAAGTCTTGAAGGGGTTTAAGTTGTTCCTATTAAAGATACAAGTGAGCTTAAATGTAAGTCCTTAGAGCAAAGAAAGATAACTTTGTTTTCCATGGAACTATGTAGGCCATAACAAGGTATAAACTTCCCATTGTATTCTCAAACTAATATCACTTACTTGCTTTTTCAAAATAATTTAAAATAAAGATCCTCATAATAATATTTATTCTTGAGCACTTTTTAAATGCCTCACTGTCTGTAAGCCTTTAATTTAATTTAGAGCCAAAGTGTGAATGCTGTTATAAGGTCACATGCTGTTTCTGGTACTGTGTGGTTACAGAGGAGTCCTTCACAACTATGCAGTATTTTATTTAAAAATAAATGCCATATTTTACCTTAATTGTGAATTGTCCACACTTTTCTCTGACATTCAATCTATTCTTTTATGTTAGATGACTGAAACTGACCAGATCAAAAATCTTTCTGATTTTCTCTAATACAGACACGACAAATGCAAGACTATTGGGTCAGCTATCACAAAATTGAGCAAAAGAAAGCAATTAAGTTTATTGTGCTGCTTCAATCATTTAATAGGGAGCTCAAATAAACATGGATTTTAAATATCAGAAAGTCTATAAGAGAAAAACCAAATGAGTTGGAAGAATTACAAAGTCCTCACCTGGTTAACTTCCTCCAAATATTGTTTAAAGGGAAAAACATTTCTGCATTTCAAGTAAAATTAGCAAAACTCAATGTAAAACTGGTATCTTGAATCATCAAAAATGCATGCCAGATCTCATCAAGATGCACAGCATGATAATATTTAAATTTGTCTCCTATGTCTTAAGCATATGGCAATATTTGATATAATATCAGGAGAGAAAACAAACAAAAATTGTCAATTCATTTCAATATTATTTCTCTGTGAATCACAAAATGAAAACAGAAAAATAAAGTATTAGAAATGGCTATAGTATGAACCCCAAGTTAGGGACACACTGTTTTTTTCTTTCTTGCTATTGTTTTGAACATCTTTAAAATGTACTATGTGATTTTTTTCTTTTTTGCTTCTTTTGTATGTTTCAGTATAGCCCCTGTTTTCACTGTATTTGGTGTCGGTGCTCTGCATCTTGTATATACATTTTTCTCATTTGGGGAGGGGAAAGGAAACAACAAAATGCTGAAATAAGGATACAGGTTTACCCATTGTAACAATGATATGTACAAGACACTATGTTGAAAATGAACTTTACAACTTGGAGTGGGGGAGGAGTTGGAGAGGTTGGGAGTGAAGGGATGGTAGGGGAAAACCAAAGGAGGAGGTAACAATGCTCAATAGGAAATGTACTCATTACCTTACTCATGTAACTGAAACCTCTCGGTACATTATTTTTACAGTAAAAAAAAACATAAAGAAATGGCTATAGTATATATGATAGTGTTCGATTTTTTGTAATTAGTATGTTGTTGCCTTTATGTTGTATTATGAACTGTTTTCCATTAAAAACAAGTTACTGGAACAAAGGTCATTGTTGGAAACCTTGCATTGTCAGTTCTCTCTTCTTGTTTTTTTTTTTTTTTCAATGTGAAAATACTGTACAGAGGGGTTACAATTACATGGGCAAGGTAATGAGTGCATTTCTTATCAAGCATTGTTGCCTCCTCCTTTGTTTCCCCTTCCCATCCCTTCTCATCTCTCCCCTCTCACCACCTCTCCCCACCAGCGCCAAAGATGTATGGTTCATTTTCGACATAACATCTTGTACATCTCATTGGTGCAATGGGTCCACCTGTATCCCTATTTAAACAATTTGTTTTCTTCCCTTCCCCTCCACAAATTATACCAACATCAAATACAGTGAAAACAAGGGTTATACCATGGGGGAGAGACATACAAAGCAACAAAGAAATATCTATAAATATGTTAGACACAATAGCAAGAAAGGAAAAATATTTGAGTCCTTAACTTGGGGTTCATTTTGCTTACCATGAACTTATCTGACCATTTCTGCTTGTGATCACAAACAAGACCATACTAAAGCTACCAGTACAACTATGTTTATTGCAGCATTATTTACCATAGCTAAGATATGGAAGCAACCCAGATGCCTCTCTTCTTGTTTTTTATGTCTGACCCTACCTTTTAAAAAAAATATTGTCAAGGTGATGTACATAGGGGTTCAGTTACATAAGTATTATTGTGATTACATTTCTTCTCTAACTTGTTACCCCTTCCCTCATTTTTCTCCCTCTTTCCTCCCCCCCCCAAGTTGTAAGGATCATCTCCAACATATTGTCTTGTGAATATGTGGTTGCATTGGTTCCACCTTTGCCCTTTTTCTCACTTCTCTCTTGTTAATTGGATGAAAATGTCCATATTGAAAAATTTGGGAAATTGTTTTTTGTAGTCTGACAAATTATTTATATAAAATTAATAATATTTTTCTTTTTTACTGGATGATTTTTGCACTCATGGAACAATATCAATGGTGAGCAAACTGCTGATAAAATAACATGAATAAAAATGGTACAAAAACATAGTACACTATTTGTCAAAGTAACACATTGATGGAAAAAGACAAACATCCAAAAAGCTTTATTTAACATTAACTTTAATTAAAAGAGAAAATTTTGGCAATTTCATTAAATTATAAAGCTATGGCTTGGCTTTTAAAAAATACCCTTAGTGCCAAAAAATAATAAGTATTAATTAAATATTTCCATTGAGTACGGAGGTACTAACACTAGGGGTTCTGCATTTGGTATTACTAATTATACCAAGTGATTCAAGAGTAGAGTTGAGTTTCAAAAATTCTAACCTAACAATCTGTTTTCTTTCTTCCTATGCATTTTGTGTGATTAATTTCTAAGAAAATATTGAAAATTTCAATTTTCTCTCCAAGATTATCAGGCTGTAGAAAACAGTGTGTTCATTGGTTTTGCATTCACAGCATACGGTGTAGAATAGTATAGTACAATAACATAACAAAAAAGGCTCAATTAAAAAACAAGCATTTAAAAATAGAGAAAAAAGACATAACCAAAGTGAGAGCTTAGCTAATGTAATAGAAATAAATCATTTCAGAGAAGTTCTGATTGACTTTTATGAGCAGATTTTTCCAACACTCAATTCTAGATTAGTGGGCAGTAGAAGATTGTCCCTTTCCAACTATTCATTAAGGAATAATGCAGCTGAACACTCTATAGAATTTACTATAACTGTCAGTAGAAAGAATTGTGTACTGCCCAGTGTCATTCTTTTCAATGCCTCTAGAAATAACCAAATTGTTAGGAAGATAACAGCAATCCAGAAATACCCGACAGTGGAAGCAGGTGCAAAAAGCATCTGCTACATAAAATAATTCAATTGTCATTATATTTTTTGCTGTTTTTATTGTTGTTGTCACTGTTGTCACAGGTGTTTTCCTCAAATACATTAGATAGAGGTCCTGTTAGAAGGTTGAGCATAATTAACATCACTGTAACATATTTAATGGTTCTTCATTATATTGACAAATTATTTGAAACTCCTTTCATCAACAGGTGAAACTGAATTAACTTTGACATAAGGCTGGAATTTTTCAACTTATTTAGAATATTTTCAGCATTCACCTAATTTACATCTAAATTTGACTCCTGTCTTTCTTTACTATGTAGATAGAGAGTGGCTGAAGTTAAAATAAATGTCTTTCAAATCTCTCCTTATTTCATGTTTCACTTATCTCCCTCCTTGGCAAAGTAGTTTTGTTCTTTGGGTGTCTTGTGAAATTTATCCCTTGGCAACACTGAGTGGCTTCCATGCTGGGTGAGAGTTTGTAGGCAGCATATTTTTTCCATTGCCTTCTACAACATGATGGTGGTTTCTGACAAAGAAACTTCCAGAGCTGCTAAGCAACCATTACTGATGGCTAAAAATAGGGATCAGCCATCATATTTATGGGGCTCTGAAAGCTTAAGGAGCTTTTACAAGCCAATAGCTCTGGTAGATAATTACTATTGGAGTTTGCTTTTAAAGTGGATTAAAATTATAATGCATGAGAATCTACCATATTTATACAGCTGAAGCTGGTTTTCAAATTAAAGCTTTTGTTTACAATGATATTTATTTTTAAAATATTAATTGTGTTTAATCTGGGTAGACATTCTCTATGTATACTTATTTTCTTTTATTAAAGATATGAAATAATATGTGAAAGATAGAAATATACAGTGTGGGCTTAAAACATTCTGAATACTCAATGAATTTATTCAGACATTTGTCTTTAAATATAATCATTTCAACACAGTTCGAGATAGCTTGGCATGTATTCATTTTTTCTCTTTTAATAAGTATTTTATTGTGAAAATACTGTAAAGAGGGGTTACAATCACATGAGCAAGATATTGAGTACATATCTTATCAAATATTGTTGCCTCCTCCTTTGTTTTTCTCCTACCATCCCTTCCCTCCCATCTCCACAAATACAGCCCCTGCACACCGCCTAAATTGTACAGTTCGTTTTTCGACAAAGCGTCTTGTACATCTCATTGTTGAAATGGGTCAACCTGTATCCCTATTACATTTTGGTTTTTTTCCTTCTGCTCCCCTAATTATACCAACATCGAATACAATGAAAACAGGGGTTACACTGAGGGGGAGGCACATACAAGGCAACAAAAAAAATCACATGGTACCTTATAAACATGTTAGAAGAGCAAAAAAAGAAAAAAAAACACTTGTGTCTTTATCTTGGGGTTCATTTCTCTCAACATAATCTTATTTGAGCTTTTCTGCTTGTCTCAGATATATACAAGTTATTGTAAATAAGGGAAACCATGGGATCTATGTTTCTTTGGGCTTGGCTTACTTCACTTAATATAATTTTTTCCAAGTCTTTCCATTTCCTAAAAATTGTGCAATGTCATCCTTTCTGATGGAGGCATAGAATTCCATTGTGTATACATAACACATTTTCTTGATCCATTAGTCTACTGAGGGACATCTGGATTGGTTCCATATATTAGCTATGGTAAATAATGCTGAAATAAACATAGTGGTGCTGGTAGCTTTAGTATGGTCTTGTTTGTGATCATTGGAGTAAATTCACAAAAATGGGATTACTGGGTTATAGGAGATCTCTATGTGGAGTCTTTTGAGGAAACTCCATAATGCTTTCCAAACAAGTTTACACTCCCACCAACAATGCATATCCCCTCCAGCATCTGTTGTTATTAGAGTTCTTGATTATAGCCATTCTAACTGGGGTGAGGTGGTATCTCAATTTGTTTTGATTTGCGTTTCTTTTATGGCTAGGAAGGTTGAGCATTTCTTCATGTATCTATTGGCCATCCTTTCCTCTTCAAAGAAGTTTCTTTGTAAATCTTTAGCCCACTTATTAATTGGGCAGTTGTTTCTTTGAGGATTTGTTGTTGGAGGATTTAACTTTTTGTGTTCCAGATATATTATAGATATGAGACCCTTGTCCTTTGTATGGCTAGGGAAGATCTTCTCCCAATCTGTAGCTTTCTATTGATATTGCTAGCTATGCCCTTTGCCATGCAGAAGCTGTGAAGGTTCATGCAATCCCATTTGTCCAACCTTTCTTTGATTTGTTGTGTTTCTGGGTCTCTAGTAAGAAAATATCGGCCTTTGGCAAGGAGATCTTTCTCCTATTTTGTACTGTAATGTTTTGAGGATGTCTGCTTTGACTCCGAGGTCTTTGATCCATTTGGAGTTGATTCTGGTACACGGTAATATATAAGGATCTAGCTTTAGTTTTCTACAAGTGTTTAACCAGTTTATCCAGCACCATTTACTGAAGAGGCTGTCTTTCTTCCATTCTACGTTTTTAGCTCCCTTATCGAAGATTAGGTGACTATAGGTCTATGGGTTCATTTCTGGGTTTTCAATTCTATTCCATTGGTCCTGAGGTCTGTTCTTATGCCAGTACCAAGCTGTTTTGATTACTATGGCTTTGTAGCAGAGTAAGAAATTTGATATTGATATTTCTCCAGCACTGCTCTTTCTGTTAAGGATGGTTTTTGCTATTCAGAATTGTTTATTGTTCCATATGAATTTTTGGATTACCTTTTTGATTTCTCTGAAGAATGAGGTAGGAAGTATTGCCATTTTCAAAACGTTGATCCTTACAATCCAGGAGCATGGGAGGTTTTGCAACTTTCTAAATTCTGTTTTGATTTCCTATTTTGGGTTTTTAAAGTTTTCATCATAGAGGTCCTTCACGTCTTTGGTTAATTCTTAGGTATTTTAGTTTTTGTGGGCTATTATGAATGGAGTTGCTTTCCTGATTTCAGCCCGGCTCTTCTCATTTTTGGCATACAGAAAAGCCATTGATTTTTGAGGGTTAATTTTATACCCTGCTATTATGCCAAAGTTTTGTATCAGCTTGCTTAGTTAGGCAGTGGAGTCTGTGGGATTCTTTAAGTTCAAGATCATGTCATCTGCAAAGAGGGAGAGTTTTACTTCATCTTTCCCTATTTGGATCCCTTTTATGTTTGCATCCTGTCTTATTGTTGTAGCTAGGCATTCTAATAATAAATTGAAGAAAAGTGGAGAGAGTGGACACCCTTGTCTCCTTCCTGACATAAAAGGAAATGGCTTTAGTTTTTCATGATTAAGAAAAATGTAGGTTTGTCATATACAACCTTTATTGTATTGAGGAATATTCCCTGGATTCCTAGTGTTTCCAGAGCCTTCATCATAAAGAGGTGTTGGATCTTGTCCAAATCTTTTTCTGCATCTATTGTGATAACCATGTGGTTCTTTTCCTTGCTCTTGTTGATGTGATGAATTAGATTAATTGATTTGCGTATATTGAACCAGATTTGCATCCGTGAAATGAATCCTGTTTGATCGTGGTGTATGATTTTTTCGATGAACTGTAGAAGTCGATTGGCGAAAATTTTGTTGAGAAGTTTTGCATCAATGTTCATCAAAGACATGGGTCCCTTGTTCTCTTTTTTTGATGAGTCTCTGCCTGGTTTTGGAATGAGGGTTATGATGGCTATATAGAACGAGTTCAGTAGTCAACATTCTCTTTCAATTTCATTGAAGAGTTGAAGGAGTATTCGTGTGAGCTCTGTTTTGAAGGCATTGTAGAATTCTGCTGTCTATCTGGGCCTGGGCTTTTCTTAGATGTGAGGTCTCTTATTGCTGTTTCTATTTCAGTGCTTGTGTGGGCCTGTTAAGTTGGTTTAACTCATCTTGGTTTAGTTTTGGCATGTTGATATTTGCTAGGAAAATGTCCATTTCTGTCAGGTTCTCAGACTTATTAGCATATAGCTTTGAGAAATATTTCCTTATAATGTTTTCAATCTTGGTTGTTTTTGTGGTACTGTTTCCATTTTCATCTCTGAGTTTTCTTATTTGGTTGTGTTCTCTTCTTTTTCTGATAAGATTTGCCAAGGATGTGTCATTTTTGTTATTTTTTTTTAAGAACCAACTCTTTGTTTTGTTGATTCTTTCTGTGGTGTTTTTTGAATTCTAATTCGCTTAATTCTGATTTAATTTTAATTTATTTCTTTCCATCTACTGGATTGGGGTTTATCTTGCTGCTCTTTTTCAAGGTGGTTCAGATGCCTCATTAAATTGATGGTGTCAGATCGCTCCAATTTGTTGATGTAGGAACTCAGAGCTATAAACTTGCCTCTGAGTACTGCCTTTGCTGTGTCCCAGAGGAGCTGGTAATTTGTGTGTTCATTTTTGTTGAATATCATGAATATTTGAATTTCCTTTCTAATCTCTTCCATGACCCACTCTTGGTTCAACAGTCTTTTGTTCACTGTCCATTTATTACAGGCCATTCTTTGGTGGCTTTTGGTGTTGAATTCTAATTTTATTCCCTTGTGGTCTGAGATAATGCAAGGTATAACTTCAATGTTTCTGAATTTGGACAAGTTTGTTTTGTGACCAAAAATGTGGTCTATTTTGGAAAATGTTCCTTGTGCTGCTGAGAAAAACACATATTCTGATGCTACTGGGTGAAATATTTTGTAGATGTCTGTTAAATCTCATTGATCTATGCAGTTGTTTAGACCTGCGATTTCTCTGTTGAGTTTTTGTCGAGTTGATCTATCTAGTGGGGATAGTGGTGTGTTAAATTCTCCAACAATTAATGTCTTTGGATCTAGGTGAGATTTGAGGGAAAGTAGTGTTTCTTGGATAAATTTGGGTGCTCTGTCATTTGGCGAATAGATATTTAGAATTATAATATCCTCTGGAAGGAGTGATCCCTTAATTAGTATGTAGTGACCTTCTTTATCTCTTCTCACTAATTTTAATTTGAAGTCTATTTTATCTGATATTAGGATTGCAACTCCTGCCTGTTTATGGAGCCTGTTTGCTTGTTAGATTTTTGTTTCAGCCTTTCACTTTCAAAATATGTTAGTTTTTATGTGCAAGGTGTGACTACTGAAGGCAGCAGATAGAAGAATCTTGCTTTTAAATCCAATTGGCCTGTCTATGTGTCTTATTTGGAGAGTTAAGTCCATTAATGTTTAGAGTTAGGCCTGAGAGGTATTTGGTAGTTCCTGCCATTTTATCCACCTTCCTGGGGGTCATGACAACTGGGTTCTTCCTATGGTTCTTTGATTCTCAGTTTGGGTGTAGTTTGTTGGCCTTTATTGTTGTCTTGTTGGTTTTCTATGCATAGGACATTTTTAAGTATTTTTTGTAGGGATGGTTTGGTGGAGATATATTGTTTCAGTTTTTCTTTGCTATGGAAGGTTTTCATTTGACTTTTGGTTTTGAAGGTGAGTTTAGCTGGATACAGTATTCTTTGTTGATAGTTGTTTGTCTTTAAGGCATGGCATACATAATTCCAGGCTCTTCTTGCTTTAATTGTCTCTGTTGAGAAATCTGAGGTGATTCTAATTGGTGTCCCTTTATAGGTGATTGATCTTTTCTCCTCGACAGCTTTAAGGATCTTTTCCTTGGTCTGAATTGATCCTGTGTGGATTATAATGTGACGGTGGGATGTCTTGTTCTGGTCTGATCTATTTGGGGGTTCTAAAAGCTTCTTGTATTTGAATAGGCCTATCTTTTTTTATATTTGGGGAGTTCTCTGCCAGGATCCTATTAAACAAATTTCCTAGACCATTAACTTCTGTCTCTAGGTACTCCTCTACACCCATTATGCTTAAATTCTGCCTTCTGGTGGTATCTTGCAAATGTTGAATTGATCTATCATATTTCTTGGATTTGTCTTGGATAGCTGTATGTTCTTTTTCTATATTATCTAGGCTGTCTTCAATTCCCAAGATTTGATCTTCTGCATGGTGTAACCTACAGTCAAGACTACATTGTTTTTTATTTCTTTTCCTTCTAGTTGATCAGCTTTGATGGCTTCCAATTCTTTGTTGGAGCTTTGTTTTAGATCTTGTAGGAACTTCTTCACTTCCTTAATTTGGTGGTGTGTTTTTCTCAAGTCACTTAGTTTATTTTTTTATGGTTTCCTTGGACTCCCATTCCTTCTGCAGGGCTCCATTCAGCATTCCTTTTGTGGTCTCCCTGAATTCTTTCAGCTGTTTGTTTATGAATTCCATGAATGCCTCTATTGATCTTTGTGTATTCTCATCCCACTCTCTCAATTCCTGCATTACTCTTTGATTAGCTTCCTCACGTTCACACAATTCCTGTATTTCTCTTTTACTCTTCTGAGCCTGCTCATGCAATTCCTGTCTTTCTCTTTGACTGTTCTCAGCCTGCTCATGCAATTCCTTTATTTCTCTTTGGCTGTTCTCAACCTGCTCACGCAATTCCTGTATTAGTCTTCGAGTACCTTCCTCATGCTCATGAGATTCCTGTATTAATCTTTGGTTTGCCTCTTCTTGCTCCCTACCACGCTCACACTGAGTCCTTTGCAGGTATTCAATCTTTTTATTCATCATGTTTACCAGTAGTGTTCGTAGAGCTTTTTGGGAACTTTCTTCTGGATTATTCATTATCTTCTGTCACCTGATTATCATGAGTGGGAGTTTAGTTTACCTGGACTTGCCATGTTTCTGGTGTTTTCTGGCTTATTCTGCCCATTTGATATGAAAGTAACACCAATTGTGTGCTAGAACACAATTTTAAAGCATCAACCAGATCCTGTAGTTGCACATTCAAAATGGTTACAGATACATTCTAGTTCAACAGCTACAATCTATTCAACATCAAACAACTATGGATTAATGGGCTAAAAACAGCAAAGAAGAATTTGGCAAACCAGAAATTACTAGGTTTAGGGAGAAATGTGGGGAAAAATAGGATTAGAAGGATGTGGAGCGGTAAAAGGAGAGTGAATTTTACCAAGTCCTAATCTCAGAGAGGGAAATGAATTGGATAGAATGTTAGGAGAAAGTTTAAAAAAATGGAAAAACAGAAATTCAAATTTAAAAAGTGAATCCCTTCAAATTATGTAAGTTTAAAGAAATGATATTGAAAGAAGAAAAGGATAAGATGAGTGGAGGGGAGGGATAGAAAGGAAACACAAAAAATTAAAAAATAAAAATTTTTAAAATTTGAATACTTGAAAGTTATATAGTTATAAAGAGATAATACTGCTAGTAAAGAAGTTAAGCCTAAGAGGTTGTGAATCAAGTAATAAATTTCTGGACTAAGTATGTACACAATGGGGCATAAGGTCCAACAATTGACGACAGGTATGTATCTGGGAATGAGCAGAACAACAATTAAGTCACGCAAAAAGAAAAAAAGAGAAAAAAAATGAAAAGAATAAAAAATAAATAAAAAGTACCAAAAGCTCAAAAGAGATTTTTTTAAAAAAGCACACACACACACATCTAAAATAAAATTATGAGAGAAAAAATGATTAATAGAAAACAATTTTTTTAAAAAATAAGAATTACTGTATAGAGGGGTTACAATTACATGGGAAAGATAATGAGTACATTTCTTATCAAGCATTGTTGCCTCCTCCTTTGTTTCCCCTTCCCATCCCTTCCCATCTCCTAAATCCCACTCCCCCTGCCATCCTCTCCCCCCCCCCCCCCGCCAAAGTTGTAAAGTTCGTTTTTCATCATAACAACTTGCATATCTCATTGTTGCAATGGGTCCACCTGTATCCCTAGTTAAACGATTTGTTTTTGCCCTTCCCCTCCACAAATTATACCAACATCAAATACAGTGAAAGCAGGGGTTACACCATGGGGGAGGGACATACAAAGCAACAAAAACGATCGTTTTATAAATATGTTAGAAACAATTGCATGAAAGAAAAAACATTTGAATACTTACCATGGGGTTCATTTCACCTAACATACGGTATTTTCACAATAAAAATTTAATTGGAGCATAATATGCATAAAACACAATGTATAAATTTTAAATGTAAACTTTGATAAGGTTGTGTAAATGTAAGTACCTGCTTGATGAACACCACATTAAGATATACATTTACATCACCCCTAGAGTTCTCTCATGCTTAATTATAATCATTGCATTCACTATTCTCCAGAAATGTGGATCTCATCTTTATTACCTGGGATTTGTTTTACTTGTTCTTGAACTTAATATACTTGAAATTACTCCATATGTAAAAAAAGAAGAATAAGAAAAAAAAAGGTACAAAAAAGAGTTCCTTGATTTTTTTGGGGGGGGCGGGGGTGTGAATGGGAAGATCCTGTATCTTCCCTGTGTCCATATCCAGTCTCTTGGTGGAGTCTCTGATCTGCTTGTGGTGTTCGGTTTTCCTGTGTCTTCATTACTTTCTTAAGTCAGTTTGTTTGAGCAGGTAGAAAAATGTTCTGCTTTACCCAGGATTTTGTGATCCTCCTCTCAGGCTAGTGCAATGGGAGGGAGATCTGCTTTGAGTCTCACAAAAGAGGGAGATGGCTGTTTCCTCTGGTTTGGAGATGCTGTGATGAGGCTAGGTTCTGGGTAGAGTTGAGGCCTTTCAGTAAACTGTAGCTTTTCCATGATAGGCTAGCTCCAGAGACACTCACAGAGCCCAGCCTGGAGCCATTCTCAGGGTTTATGTTTACTGAATTTCAATTGTTTGTCTAGGCTGCTGTAGGGAGGGGCAGCCTCTGGCTCTGTTTACCCAGTGAAGACAGTCACTCCTCTGGGGGCAGAGCTTCTTCTGCCTGTGTGGGGTGACTTTCCCCTGGGTGGAGCTGAGCCTGGCAGGTCAGGTCAAGTTCCTATGACCTGCTAAATGACTTGTTTTCTTCCAAGGCCTGAGTTGTAGCTTGCTGCTCAGCTGGGCCTTTGTCAATATCAAAGATGGAGATCTCCAGTGGTGGGGCAATCTTCTCTCCTCTGTTCCCTGAGAAGGAGTGAGGATGTCAGGGTTCTACTCACTCCAGAGTCTTGGTGAGGATGTCAGGGTTCTATTCACTCCAGAGTCTTGGTTCCTGGGCCGTCTCTGGTCTGCGATCTGCAGGATGAAGATATCTGCTCCTTGTCAGTTCTTCTTGGTGTTGAGCAGAATCTACTTGCCCTCTGCATCTGGGGCCTTTGTCTTAGACTCTCTGTGTAGGTATGGTGGCTACGGCCACCACCACTGCCACTGCTGCCACCACAGCTGTGGCTACCGGCAAGTGCTCAGATCTGTCTCCTTGCCTGGATTTTCCCTCTTTGGCCAAACTCTCTGTCCTGTGATGGCACACTTAGTGTGATTCTCTAGCCTAGGACTGCTCACTGGAACACTAAAGCTGCTTTCTATGTGAGAGCTTGTTTAGACTCCAACTTCTCCTCCGCCATCTTCCTCCGAACTTCACAGTTTTATTTCTAATGCCCTATACAGTGAGACACTTAAAGATTGGTCAATGAATGTTCATTAAATGAAAGCATTAATAATTGTCATATTTCATTTATTTCTATCTTCTCACTGCCATTTCATAAGGTTTTGTCAAAGCATCATTGCTTTATTACCTGCAACTATTCCAACTGACTGTCAAACTCTACACTCATCATAATCACTATTCATTTATTTACTTGTGTCATTATCTTTATCAAAGCAGCTATCCAACATTTTATTTGTAAACTACAAAAATATTTTAACTATTCCTTTTGATAAATGTCACTATCCCCTCGGCAACTCATTAATCCATTATTTTCCATCAAGACTTTATAACTAATTTACACTTAATTAGGTGTTATTTTCACACACAATGTTAGGTATGTACAATTTTTGGTGAAAGGTGCAAAGGAAGAATAATTGAGACTTTCCATCTTTCTTTCACTTATTTTATATGAATTCAATTAAATTAGTTCAGTAAATAAAAATATTAAATTAAGTAGACAAAGCTATCACTAACTAATACCTATCAGTTCATTAAACTAATCTCGTCCATATCTGGGACATGAGCTATCTGTTATTCACAAAGTCATTTTAATGAGCTTACAAAGTTTAAGAATAGGTACTACTCATATAAAATGATCTTAAAACACAAGCCAAGAATTTTTTGTTCAGCTCATCTAAAGAAACAACAATCTATTTCTAATTCAGAGGGAAAAGTAGTCATGTTAGATTAACTAAAAAATTGTATAATGGATTTTGTATCATAGCATTTTACTAGCGGAAGGCCAAGTTTAAATTTGCTTAGTGACAATTTTAGCCTTTTCTGCTGCTTTTTGGAATCAAAACTACACAAATCACATGATTCCAACAAAGTCATAATTCATAGTACAACATGGCAGTGAAGCAATTAGAAATAATTGAGCACAGACTTATATGGATATTTGGAATAATTCAACAGAAAGGAAATACAAGAAAGCTCAAGGGAGAGGGACACAAAGTTCACAAGTTTATTTAATTGAATGTCCAAGCATGTGTACCTTTCAACATCAATTCTTCACTTTTATAGTTATCCACATCATACAGTTTCTGTATGTACTTGAATTAATTATCCTTAGCTTAACTGCTGTTGATATATTTAATATTTCATATTCCATACTCTGGTCAAAGTTGCTTTTATTCTTCTTTAAAGTATGCAATAACAATGCATGAATGAAATTCACTCATTTTGATATTCAAAAGGAATCCATGAGTAAGCTTCCACAGTAGAAAAGAATCATTGTTGCAGGTATGCTGGCACATGCCTGTAATAAAAGCAGTCTTCAGGTGAGGCAGTGAGGCTGTAAATTTGAGGCCAATCTGGGCTGAATACCTTACCTCAAACAGTTTAAAAAAAAAAAAAGTAAAGAAAAGTATAGGCCTGGGAAGGTGGCTCAGTGATAGAATGCTTGCCTTGCGTGCATGAAGCCCTGGGTTCGATTCCTCAGCACCACATAAAGCAGAAAAAGCTGGAAGTAGCACTGTGGCTCAAGAGGTAGAGCACTAGCCCTCAGCTGAAGAGCTTAGAGATAAGCGCCCAGGCCCAGAGTCCAGGCCCATGACTGACAAAAAAAAAAAAAAAAAAAAAAGGAAAGAATATTTGAGTGAAAATGATAGTTTCTTTCTTTTTTCATGTCAACTTTAGAAAGTGTCTAGAATTTTTCAGAGAAGCAGAGCTGGTTGAATTCTAGATATGATTAATTCCTCCTTTTCTTCATCTTTAACCACAAATAAAATTATCAGTCTCCATAAAGGAGACATTAGCTCCTTAAAAGAGTGGCTAATGTAATCTCAAATGCTATTGCCATTGCTATTATTTTTCTGTTTTAAAATGGAGAAATTTAGTTCATTTATATGATCAGTTACTTTTTTATGCCTGTTGTTCCAGTATGAGTATATGTATAGAACTTTAAGCAACAATAAGGAAACTCCTTTATTTCTCTTGACTTCTATCAACATCTTTTGTATGTATCAGCTTGAACTCAAGTCCTCATGCCCTTGCTTGGCCAACACTGTAGATATACTGCTGCTTTTGGATTTTTGATGTTTAGTTGATATAATACCATGTGGGTTCATCAGATTGCAGCCTCATGAGTAGTCAGGACTATAGCCATGAGCCATGAGTACCCAGGTTTAGCCTATCTTTTGACTCCTCTTTTTATGACAAGAATAGTGCTATTTGTACTCTGAATTCTTTGTCCGCTATTAAAACCCTTTTATTCTATTAATTATATTTTTGCCTTTACATTTACAAAGGTGGTAATAATTTTAGTTTATAATAACTGACTAAATGATAACTTATTAAAGAATCTCAAATCAAAAAAATCAAAACAACTTACATTATTGTGGGTTTGTACGTTCAGTACTGTAGTGTCAAGTGACACATGTATGGCATGGTGGCATTGCTAACTCTCCATGTTTGATTTCACAGTCACCTGTCTGTATAGAGAAAGTTGTATTCTGAGCCCATGTCAAATGTTTCTTATTTTTCACAATCCATAATTGATTCTATTCAAATCTCAAATGTTTTTAAGCTAATGGTCTTTATATCTACTCTGCCTGTTCCAATTTATATGTCAGAATCTTCTATTCTGGATTCTTCAGCCTCATACTCTCAAATAGACTGCTGGAAGTGTAGGACTCATGAGTAGTTATACTCATATACTTTCACTTACAATTCATAATTCATTTACTGAATTTCCTGGTCTCATTTGTGCTTATTTGGAACAAATTATATATTAAGAGCATATTACATATGAGAGGAAAAATTTAAAACCTTCTGCTTGACTTCATGTTTGATAGAATGGCAAGCATAAAATTATTCACATGCATACCTGCTATTGAATTTTTTTTTATCAGTTTCTAGTCTCCAGTGTAATTGATGGAAATTTTGATGTCATTCTGACACTCTTTTATGTGTCACTGGGCTCACATCCAACAATCCTGCCTGTAGTCATGGGAAGATTATACTTTTCATTTCTTCTGTTTCTAAAAATTTTACAGTTGTGTTCCTAAGAAAGGTTCTCAGTGTTCGTTATTTGTACTTGGTCTTTTGATATGAAGACTTGTATAATTTCCTTTGAATTCTTTTCTTCTATTATTTTTGACTATTTGATACCATGCTATCTTTATTCTTTCCTTATAGAATTCCTGTTGGTAATGGGTTAGAATTGAAATTTTTTTTTGTTTTCTTCACATAATAGTCTGTATTCCATTTTCTTTTGTTGAGGTGTACTTAAAATTATCTTTCCAAAAGCTTAACTATATGTTATTTTTAAAAATATTTCCTATTGTGAAAATACAGTACACAGGGGTTACAGTTACATGAGGGAGGTAATGTGTACATTTCTTATTGAGCATTATTACCCCCTCCTTGGTTTTTCCCCTACCATCTCTTCCCTCCCTCCCCACTTCGCCAATTCCTCCCCGCTCCCACAAAGTTGTAAAGTTTGTTTTCAACAGTGTCTTGTAGGCCTCATTGGGTAAACCTGTTCCAGCATTTTGTTATTTCCCTTCCCCTCCCCAAATTAGAAAAATGTATACACAAGATGCAGGGAACCAGAATCAAATACAGTGACAAGAGGGGTTAGACTATGGGGGAAGAACATACAAAAGAAACAAAAATTTACACATAATAAATTAAAAACAACAGCTACAAAGAAAAGAACCTCTGTATCCCTATCTTGGGTTTCATTTCACTTAGTGTAGACTTATATGGTCATATGTACATAGCTTTTGACCTTTTCTGTTTGTCTGGTAAGATTATCCTAGATGTATACTAGTTATAGCAAATAAGAGAAAACATAGAGCTCCCCTATGACCCACCAATCCCACTTTCCGGCATTTATCCAAATGATCATAAACAAGGCCATACTAAAGCTACCAGCATAACTATGTCTTTTGCAGTATTATTTACCATAGCTTAGATATGGAACCAATGGAAATAAGGAGGAGGCAACAATGCTTGATAAGAAATGTACTCATTACCTTGCCCATGTAATTGTAACCCCTCTCTACGGTATTTTCACAATTAAAAAAAAAAGAAACATTCCGTTTATCTTCCTTTAGAGCATAGTGAAACAGAAATTCCATGATAAACTAATATAGCCCACAACACAGGGGTCCTTCTTTCTCCAGTTCCCAATCATACAATCATCATCCTGGGGAGGTGAAGTACAGGATGCCAACAATTTGTATTTTTCATCCAGCTCTATATTGCTCTGTGATCATTCTCGTTATGACAACTGAGAGATTGGGCTTTCTACATTTTCCTACTCCTAGCCCTGAGACTAACTTCGATTTGCCCACAAACATTGCCAAGATCCCTGTGCTATCATTACTCATTTTCTGTTTCTTAAGAGAATGTTCATTCTGTGAGAGTCGATTAGAAGTCCTGATACTACTACTCTCTTTTCTTAGCACCCAGAACCAAACTTGAAATATTATGCAAAGGTAAGGGTGACACTCTCCTTACTTTCAGTCCTAAAACCAAAGCTCACAGCTTGTTTGAAGGGAAACTCGGAGTGAATTTGACAAATACATTTCACATAAAGCTTACAACGTGGTTTGAATTTGTGTGTGTATATATGTGAAATATGTCTTTTCTATGTAATGTCAAGTGTCTTATGTTTGTTTCCAAGTTGCAAAGGTATGACCACATTCTCTGTAGAATGGCATTGGGATGCGCAGAACTAATTTTGGTCTTTTTCTTAACTACAATCAGTTGTTGAAATCTATCCATTATAAACTAGTTTAACAATATCTTTGGGCATGAATTATTCGAAGAATTTATCCAATTGTATTTGAGTTTCTTTAAAAAGATATTTAGCAAATTCACTCATTGATATTTGTGATGTATCTTCTTTCCAACTAACTCTTTCTCTCCAGAAAAAATCTATCCTGTCATTAAACAAATTAATAATAATAATAATAATAAGCCTGTAAGAGTGGGGTACCAGTACTCAGATTTGCTACAATATGGTATATAGATACCCAATTTCAAACAAAAAATAAATAAACTATGCAACCAATGAGGACAATGAAAAAGCAATAATAAGAAATACCCTGGAAAGAACAACATTTTAGAACAACGAAAAATATTTTAAAGTCATTGTTTTAAATATATTTAATAAGCTAAAGGAAACTAGGATTAAAGTAATAGAAAGTACAATGACAAAGTCCTCTTAGTGATACTAGAAATATGGTCCACTGAGCTTATTACTAAATCACAAATAATGACATCACCATTTCAGATAAAAGAAATAAAATTTATTAATTTTGCTAGGAAAAAGACCATGTTCTGTTATCTCCAAAAGAAATATAGTCCTATCCTCCAAGAAGGAGAAAGTCTTTAAAAAGAAAGCCCATCAGAATAGATTTCTGGGTATACATGCTGTAGGATGACTTTTAGCTGGACTTTTAGCTGGATGACTTTTAGCCTTTAGGCCATTTACTTTTCAATATATTAGTCTCTGGAGATGTAGTTCCTTACTTTTCCCCAAATTTCTCCACTCCTATGGGAAGTAAGACACAAAGTGGAGCATAGTGACTCTCCTGGAGCTTCTTCAGAGATATTCTTAAATTCCCTAGCATGGCAAAATAAGGTAGGGGGTTACAGGGAGAGATAAGAGAATGAGAAAAGGGGAAAAAAGAAAAACAGTCTTGTGTAACTGAAAATATGCCGTTGATTAATTGAGCTAAACACTAGTGATGAGTTTATTTCGATCTCTTCCTGTTATAATTTCAAGCAAAACAACTAAAAAGATAGCTATTTTGTAAATCAAGTAAGAATTCTGTAGTAAAAACTAAAATAAAGGCAATAAAAATACACTAGAAAGGCTTAACAGTAGATTTGAAGTGGTAGAAGCAAAGATTTTTGAACTTGAAGATATATCAGTAGGGATTATGCAGTCTGAACAACAGACAGCATGAATTAATACAAATAGGCAGAGCCTCAGAGAAATGTAAGGTGCCATTAAGCACACTACTACACAGTGTTGTGAGCAACTTTATCTAAGTTACAATGGTAATTATAAATTTAAGCATTAACTAGGCGATACAGTACACACATTTTACAAGTGGGGTTAATATGTACGATTTGTTGGTTTTGCATAAAACATTATTTGCAGCAAATATGGATGACTTTCATGTATTCAATTGATAGGTATTAGAAGCAAACATAAATTATTTTGTTTTCTTTTAAACATGTAACATGAACCTAAGAATTTATAGATTGCCAGTACATCTTTAGAATTTGTACTTACCAGCATCCTGGTTCTGTTGACAACCGAGAATGCTGCATAAATGTAATTGGATATCAAAAGGAGAGAAGATAGTTAGAACAAGTTATTTGCAGAAAGGATGGCCAAAATATTTCCAAATTTTTCCAGCAACTACCCCAAGAATCAAGCAAGTATTTGTCCAGTTAATTCTCGGTACAATAAAAAAGATTAGACACATCAAAAATTATTAAAGGAGTAAGGTTCCTTTCTGTCCACATCCCCTCCAGCATCTGTTGTTGTTAGAGTTCTTGATTTTTGCTGTTCTAACTGGAGTGAGGTGATATCTCAATGTTGTTTTGATTTGCATTTCTTTTATGGCTAGGGATGTTGAACATTTCTTTATGTGTCTATTGGCCATCCTTCTTTCTTCTTCAGAGAAGCTTCTCTTTAAGTCTTTCGCCCACTTACTTATTGGGCAGTTGTTTCTTTGAGGATTTGTTGTTGGGTGGTTTAATTTTTTGAGTTCCAAGTATATTTTAGATATGAGATCCTTGTCCCTTGTATGGCTAGTAAAGATCTTCTCCCAATCCGTGGTCTTTCTATTGATCTTGCTAGCTATGTCATTTGCCCGGCAGAAGCTCTGCAACCTTATGCAATCCCATTTGTCCAACCTTTCTTTGATTTGTTGTGTTTCTGGGTCTCTATTCAGAAAATTTCGGCCTGAGCCAAGGAGACCTAGGGTTTCTCCTATTCCATCCTGTAATGTTTTCAGAGTGTCTGCTTTGAGTTCAAGGTCTTTGATCCATTTGGAGTTGATTCTGGTGCAGGGTGATATATAAGGATCTAGCTTTAGTTTTCTACATGTAGTTAACCAGTTTTGCCAGCACCATTTACTGAAGAGGCTGTCTGTCTTCCATTCTATTGTTTTAGCTCCCTTATCGAAGATTAGATGGCTATAGGTCTGTAGGTTCATTTCTGGGTTTTCAATTCTATTCCATTGGTCCTGAGGTCTGTTCTTATACCAATACCAAGCTGTTTTGATTACTATGGCTTTATAGTAGAGTTTGAAATTTGGTATTGATATTCCTCCAGCAGTGTTCTTTCCATTGAGGAGCGTTTTTGCTATTCGGGGTCTTTTATTGTTCCATATGAATTTTTGGATTGCCTCTATTTCCTTGAAGAATGAGGGTGGAATTTTGATAGGTATTGCGTTGAATTTGTAGATAGCCTTGGGAAGTATTGCCATTTTCACGATGTTAATCTTTCCAATCCAGGAGCATGGGAGGTTTTGCCATTTTTTAAGTTCTGTGTTGATTTCCTTTTTCAAGATTTTAAAGTTTTCATCATAGAGGACCTTTGTTGGTGGGAATGTAAACTTGTTCAACCACTTTGGAAAGCAGTATGGAGGTTCCTCAAAAGACTTCACATAGAACTCCCCTATGACCCAGCAATCCCACTTTTGGGCATTTACCCTAATGTTTACAAAAAAGACCACACTAAAGCTACCAGCACAACTATGTTTATTGCAGCATTATTTACCATAGGTAAGATATGGAACCAACCCAGATGCCCCTCAGTAGATGAATGGATCAAGAAAATGTGGTATATATGCACAATGGAATTCTATGCCTCCATCAGAAAGAATGACATTTCCCCATTTGTTAGGAAATGGAAAGGCTTGGAAAAAATTATATTAAGTGAAGTAAGCCAGGCCCAAAGAAACATAGGTCCCATGGTTTCCCTTATTTGCAATATCTAGTATAGGTATGAGTCAAGAGGAAAAAGTCAGATAATGTGATGTTAGGAAAACGAACCCTCAAATATGTATTTTAATGTTTTTGTTTCTTTCATGCATGTGTTTCTAATGCATTTATAAGATTATTTCTTTGTTGCTTTGTATGTCCCTCCCCCACAGTGTAACCCCCGCTTTCACTATATTTGATGTCAGTATAACATGTGGAGGAGATGGGGACAAACAAGTCGTTTAAGGATTCAGGTGGACCTGTTGCAACAATGAGAAGTACAAAATGTCATGTCAAAACCAGCTTTACAATGTCGGTGTGTGGGGGGGAGGGGGGGTATGATTGGGTGGGAGGGAGGGGGGAGGCTGGGAAGGGAGGTGAAGGGTAAACAAAGGAGGAGGCTGCAATGCTTGGTAAGAAATGTATGCATTATCCTGCCCATGTAATTGTAACCCCTCTGTACAGTATGTTCTCAAATAAAATTTAAAAAAAATTATTAAAGGAAATGCAAAAGAGAAAGTCATTAAAGCACTAAGAAAAACTACGAAATCAGTGTAGTGTTACAACCATCAATGAAGAGTTGATTTCTTGATATAAACAATGGAGGAAAACAAGCAGTGGACTGTTCTATTCAAATCACTCAGAGAAAACTGTCATGCAAAAATCTACTTTACAACAAAAGTTATTTTTCCGAATTAAGTGGAGACATTCCTAAGTGAACAAAATATAAAGATAAAAGGATTATCGTTTGATACTAGCCTGGACAGAAATATTGTGATTCCATCTCTGAATCAACTGAGGTAGGCTTGGAATCTCACCTATTTGGGTGTGGAAGTAAAACATTTTATTTTTGTACCTGGACTGGCTTCATTGATGAGGATCCTACTTACATTTGGTGCTTAGAAGATAATGCTTTACCTCACCCATCATTTAAAAATATTGGTTATTATAGCAGCTTGTGAACTTTCCACCCATCAGATGTATGATACGCTTATCTGAAAAACAAATGAAAAACAAAAGGAGTGGTTCATAATTCAAGTGACCGAATACTTTCTTATCAAATTGGAGAGCAAGTTTAATGTTCATTACTGTCAACATTTTTAAAAAGGAAAAAAACTACCAAAGAAAGTAGAAATTTTTTGAGATTAATTAAAGAGGCAAGATAGTAAAACTTTCAGGGAATCCTTAGAGGGTTATTTGTTAATGGTGGTGGTTGTGAAGTGTCAACTATGGGCCTGGACGATGTCCTTCAGCTCTTCAGCTCTAGGCTAATGCTCTACCACTTGAGCCACAGTGCCACTTTCAGCTTTTTCTGCTTATGTGGTGCTGAGGAATCGAACCCAGGGCCTCATGCATGCAAGGCAAGCACTCTACCACTAAGCCACCTTCCCAGCTCCATAGAGGGTCATTTTTAACTGTAAATGCCCAAATTAATAAATAAAGTTTTTGAAGTTTTAAAATAAGTATTATGACTGTCAGTCTTTCTTAAGATAATAGAGCCAAGTAATCCTAAAGAAAGTATAGGAAATAAAATAAGTGTATTATAAAACAATTGAAAGAAATAATCAATGAACATTTTGTGTTTTTTACCTACATTTATACTCCATACTTATAGTATCCTAATTTTCTGGCACAAATGTCTAGTCTTCTTTAAATTTATTTTGTAATTATCTTTAAGTAGTTGTACAAAGGCGTTACCTTTTCACAAAGCACTTTATGAATAAAGTATTTATTAATTAATGTCACCCTTTCAATATTCTCACTCTTCCCTCCTAACCTACTCCTTCATCACCCTTCTTAATTTTATGCTATACACATTGATTTTTTTTTTACTGTTTACATCCCCCTTATTTGTTTACCTGTATCTCCTTGACCTGACCTCACCCCGCCCCGCTCCTTGCAAGTTTTGTTTTTTTGGTGCTCATATTGTTGAGCTTTGACTTTGTCTATCTAAGGTATTACAAATTGGGTTATTCACCAGAGCCAAGGTATGGAATTGACCCAGATATCCCTTGATGGACAAATGCCGTAAGAAAATGTGATAGATAGACAGACAGGCATACAGACAGACAGGTAGAATTTTACTCATCCATTTGAAAGAATGATGCTGTATAATTTGTAAAGAAAGGGAAAGCCAAGGAAAAATTATGTTAGTTGAGGTAAACCAAATATAGAGACAAAGGTTTCATGTTTTCCCTCATATGTAGAAACTAGAATTAGTTTATAAATATATAAGTAAATATGTTGAGTGGTATGCAATTGTTTATACTATCTATTCTTAATACCTGGAATACATAATCTTTATTTTATGGAGAATTGCACACATTTTTTAATTGACTATAAGTTTACAGAAGATGATGGCTGATAAGTAAATGATTATATATACGAACAAATCTGTTAATCTCACTAAACTTAACATAAAGAGAAGAATGTTAAAAAGAGAAATGAGGGGTAAATATGATTAAACTATATTACGTAAATATATTTAAATATGAAAATGAAACCCTTGTCTCTGATTAAATTACTAATTTACATTAAAATAATTCATATGATAATATATTTCTGAAATGACACTGGATTCTATTCAGGAAGTTCCTATTTATAGCAATAATTTGTTTAAAAAATCGGCACCCATTGTAGGGCCTGAATTTAAGGAGTGAGCATTGTTCATGAGCTTTTTCACAAAAGGCTAATGATCTACCATTTCATTCACAGATCCACATGTGCTTTTTTGCTTTTTAATAAGAGTCTCAAAGTCATTTCTGCTCAGGTTGACTTTGAACCACAATTCTCAGATCTCAATCTCCTGAGGAGCTAGGATTACAGGTGTGAGCCACCACCAGTGTGTGGCTATATATCAATAACTTCTAGTGCTTTTCCTACTCTCTCCTATGGTAGTTTCAAGGTTAAAGGTCTTACATTGAGGTATTTGTAAAACTATGAGTATTGGCACAGGTAAGAAGCAGGGCTCCAGTTTCAGTCATCTGCCTATTGTTGGAGAGGTTATCTTTATTTCCAATAAATATTTTTGGCTCTTTTGTGGAAAAAAAACTTAGATTGCCTTTGGAGTTTTTGTTCATTCCTGACTTTTTTACTCTGTTCTATTGATCTTCAGGTCTTTTTTTGTGCAAATTCCAAGCTATTTAATCTTACTGGGATTTTGTCATAAAGCTTGAACTCTTGGATTTTATATGCCTGTAATATTTTCTTTCTTTTTCTTTTGTTGTTGTTGTTTTCTTAGTGTTTTTTTAAAGCTGTTCAGAGCCTTTCATGTTTCCACATACATTTTTGTATTGACTGTTCTATCCTTTCAAAAAATAATATTGGGATTTCATGAGTGTTACATTGATTTTGTAGCCTGACTTTGGCAGGATAACCATAATCCCAATGGTAATTTTGACAGTCCATGTATTCTTTTTATCTATATATTATCTTAGATGCTAAAGAACAAATGATTTTCTTACATTTGCATATCAGTACCATTGTATTTAAGATATAACAATTTTCACATATAATTATAATAATTTCAGACCTTTTACTTCTTGAGTTTTATACCTACTCTTTGGTGCTAAGCAAACTTTTAGAAAATTTTCAGAATCTTTGAGATAATTGTACTTTATAGTTATGCATGGTGACTAATTTAAACCACAAACAGACTCCTTTCCTCATATCACATTGTCAAATACTCCTGTATTGTCTGATGACTATTGTGATTGCAGAACAAAATTATTCAAAACCACGCATATTTTCAAAACCAAATCAAACAGGGTTGATTGACTATATACTAATCAGCATCATCTCCTTTTTATTTATCCATGTTAAGAAATGGCAGCTTAGGTTTGAAAAGCTTATTAACATCAGGATGTTGGCTCCAGTACACTGCTGATCAGTATTCACTGAAGCATTTGTAGTCACAAAAGTCTTCCATAATTTTTCTTTAAAAAAAACACCTAAAAACAAAACAATTGCTTTAGCTTTTCAAATTTTCATGTTTTCTGGTTTCTCTTTTTGTGGAAACTAAAAAAATAAATGAAATATTTTTCAAGAGCTTGCAAAATCTAATCATTTATCTCTAGCAGATGTTTTTATTTTTAATTCTATATTATAAACACCCTGTCAAGCCTGTAATATAGTCAAAACTATATCCTCCTCACTGCTGCTTTAGTGGTCTATGTTTTTACAGAGCAGTGTTTACCTCAATACGATGTCCAGATTGGTCCCATCTCTTCCTGACTCTGAAACTGACACCTCCATTATTCTAACGTGATTTGTATAATATTCTATTCTCATGATCATTCCAAATACAAGCTTGATGAACCACCCAGTCACAAGTCAACAAAATTATTTTCCAAAATCAAAGGATGTAATGGTAGGTCTATGGAATATATATCTATGTTATATGTATGTTATGAGTACCATAATATAAAATTAATACCTTCTAGAAATAGTTTTTATGAGGAACATGCAAACAATTTGTCTCAAGGATGATATGAATTATTATGTATTTTTTAGCTTCAATCCATCCTCGTGTGTTAATATATTCATATACTTGTGTTAATATAAGTTAATGTATATTTACATATATAATAAATATTTACACATGCAGACAGCTGTTTATACATGTATAGATTCATATGTATTTGAATATATCTTCATGCATGTGTGTAATTATAAAAATATATTTTTCTTTGAACATTATGAACCAGTTATTAGAACAAATATGAATTAATTTTAAATAGTCATATAAAATGCAATTTGCTTTTTATATTTAGCCATACACACCCTTCCTACAAAACATTGTATGAATTCAGATATTATGGACCTGAGTGAATGTTTACAAATAGCTCCCTTGCTTTCCCAACTTAATATACTTGTAAATTAACTTACAAACTTCTATATTCCATCCTCAGACAAGTTATCTCATCCTTGTACCTGACTACAATCGTGTAGTAATTCTCAAGAAATAGTAGAGACAAATGGAATTGTCCTAGATACATTTATGTTAATACTTTACGAAAGTGTGCCCTCTTCCAAGGATAGTCAAAACAATAGACATGGAGTTATTAGTCTAAAGTAAAACACAAGCGAATATATTGGATGTGATTTTTTGTAAAAAAAAAAATGAGCTTATAAGCACAATTAATATAATCTCCATAAGGAAGAGACATAAACATTTGAATGAAAGAATGGAAACACATTACTAAATAAATACCAATGACTATTCATAAGTCTAATATATATCAATCAAGTTAATAGAAAATTTCTCGAAGTGCTCAACATCTGGCAGGAAAATTATATATGCACATGAATTATCTTTCAAAGAAGTTTATCTAAAGCTCTATCATGAAGAAATAGTTTGAGAGGGAGGAAAATCTGGGGAAGAGAGGGAAAGCGGGAGAAAATGAGGGTGGGGGCAACACTGTTTAACCGGAAATGCACTAGTAACCTAACTTATATAACTGTAACCCCTCTATACATCAACTTTACAATACAAAAAGAAAAATAAGAACAAATAGCAAGTAATTTAGTCATTGAAATGTGAGAAGGTCTCATTTAGTCAACATTTCTCTGTTATGAATATTTTTTACTAGGATTGTATAAAAAAGTAATTCTAGACTAGTGGCACCTGATATTTAAAAAATAAATATGCAATTATGGAAGAACATGAAATGCTTCTAAATATGTATTTCTGTGTGACTCAAGAACAAACTATATTTCTTAGCTATGTAAAAAAGAAAAAAGAGAAAATGGAGAAAATTAGGGAAGAGGTGATGCTGTTCAAAAAATGTATTCAATATCTGAAGCATGTAATTGTAACCCCTATGTACATCACCTTCACAATAAAAATTAAAATAAAGCTACTTTAAGAAGGGGAAAAAATAGAAAAAGCAAGTGGTAAACGGCCAGAAATCCTCCAGACAAAAGTTGACCCAGTTTGGAAGGGGTTTTTTGTTCTCTGAGTGATGGATGATAAGCTATACAGAGCTTTAATCAAGATAATATTTACAAAGCAGAAATATGTATGTCATTTAGTTCAGAAATGTAATGATGCTGAGCCAAAAGGTAGGCAACTTTAAATTTTCTATTATAAGCTGCAAAATGAAATGGGGATAAAGAAATCCAAAAGAGTCTGATTGCTATTTTCCCCTGTATAACTTTGTTACCCTTTCCTGTGTCTGTTTTCTTCATAATGCATTTTTTCCCAAGCTTCTTGTTTGTCATTCACATCATTCATACACGCTAATCTCTGGATTTTTTTTAAACGAGGCGAATTCATTGATGCCAATGGACTGTTGCCATGTTCCCATCATACTCTAGAAACCAGCTTCCATTTGGAACAAAAAGACAGATTTGGCTAATCACACTAGTGATTTACTTGCAACTAGATGACTCCCACCTTTTTGCAGGTGGCAAGATGAAGACACTTTCTCTTGAATGCCAAATATTGAGGAGCTGTAATGCTTCTGATGACATCCCCTTTAGTATGAAAGTGAATTGATGAGCTTTACAGGTTGCTCCTTTCATTTGGAAACCCCTTGGCAAAATTCCCTATTGTACTCAAATAGATTCTGAATTATAAGGTAATTTTCACCCAATAAAAAGAGTTTGCAGGGCATTGTCCAATCAAAATGACAAACAGAGGTTAACGCTTCATAGATTTAAACAATATTTCCATTCCTTATGTGACCATATACCTTTCTGCATAAGTCGGCTGCCTGATTTAATAACAAACAATATTTTATCAGTGTTGTGGATGTAACTCCTTTATGCTTGCTGTGACTTAATTCTAAAAGAAAAAAATTCATCTTTAGGTTGTATTCTTAGATTGCCCCTATTCCCTTTTCTGTTCTTTGAGTATCTCTATGATATTTTTTTCAATTATAGCTCTTTAGAAGAACAAGGAGTTACTTAGTCCTTTTATATATGATTGGACATGAATTTGGTCTCCTGAGAATCTGTAGTGGTTTAACCCAAATACTAACATGTTAAGGAAGAGACTCATGATTTAAACTAATCATGGAGAGAAAGGCAGCTTACGTTCTTTGAGGTTCAGCCAGAAAAGTGAGAAGGGTTTTTATCATTACCCACAGTCTTTATTCCTTTCCATCTGCCAAAATGTATCAAGGAACTAATTTTTCCTTTGCTTGATATTTTGGACTCTGCGTCATCTCCTATAAGATATTTCAAGTAGACATTTAAATGGATGAAGTACCATAACTCATAATATCTGCCTTGTACACCATTACTTATCTACCATTATTTCTTTGAACAAAGGTTATTTTTCCTCTGACTTGATTTACTTTTTTTTTTTTTTTTTTGTCGGTCGTGGGGCTTGAACTCTGGGCCTGGGTGCTGTCCCTCAGCTCTTCAGCTCAAGGCGAGCGCTCTACCACTTGAGCCACAGCACCACTTCCGGTTTTCTGGTGGTTTATTGGAGATAGGAGTCTCACGGTCTCTCCTGCCCGGGCTGGCTTTGAACCGCGATTCTCAGATCTCAGCCTCCTGAGTAGCTAGGATTACAGGCGTGAGCCACCAGCACCCGGCAATGGTTTACTTTCTTTTGATATTGTGTTTATAGTTACTGTTACTTGCAACACATATTTTCCATAAGGAAATGAATGCTCAGAGTCTCACAGTATACGAGGAAGTATGATAGTCTGATAAGTAATTTTTAATTTTTTCAACACATATTATGACCAGTTTTGTCTGATGCATAGCAGATTATATGGAGCTGACAAAATTTCACACATAGGGAAGAACACTGAGGATCTGTTATTCTAATGGTCTGAGAAACAATCTAAAGGTCTTTATATATTTATATACTAGTTGAATAACATTTAGTAAGTATTGACATACAGATTTTATATCAACTGAAAGGAAGAAATGGAAGTGAAATGAATAGAAGTGAAGCTGTCCAAAAAATAAATAGCTGTTGGACATTGTAGTAAAGTGTGCATGCTGATTGGCAGATTGACATGCATCTATAGAAGCTGTTTTGTAAATGTTTGATGAAGTGAATTCTGTATTAGGTGGTAGGTTGAGCTACAAGCCACTTGCCACTATCAGATGTTGTAATTCTATTCATGCATGTGAATGACCTCCTTTGTCAGTCTTTTTAATCTGCTTATGCCTTTGAGGAGCCACAGAAGAGTTTAATTCTCTCTTAAGAAATACATAGATATTAACTTTAAAATGCAATATGCATATTATTTGTGTAAAAATAGATGAGAATAATTTATATAATCTGAATATAAAATTTAGGCCCCAAAATCTCCATCACAATCAGGAAAAGGTGGCTTGTGCTTGTAATTCTAGCTACAAAGGTGGCTGAGAGGCGAGAATCTGCCTGTCTGCTAGACAGGCAGACAAATCTAGGAGAATTTTATATGCAACTAACCAGTGCTGGAGGTATAGTTTCATGGTTCACAGCTGGTTTAGCAGGAATGAGGTCAAGGTTTCTATCCCAACACTACTACTACTAACACTACTACTACTACTACTACTATTACTACTACTTCTACTAGTACTAATCATCATCATCAGCAGCAGCAGCAGCAGAGCAGGAGCAGCAATTCCAAATAATAATAATGATATTAATGACAAATATACTCTTCATCAAATTTATTTGTGCTACTTCAAATCTCCTTGAGTTTCTGTAGTTTTTTGCTTTTCACATAAGGTGCTGGGGCTTGGACTCAGGAATTTACTATGCTTTACTAAGGCTAATACTGTGCCAGATGATATACAAAATGAGGAACTACTCTGTCTGAACTGGCTTGGAATCATGATCCTCCTGATGTTAGTTAATCTCTTGAGTAGTTAGGCTTACAGGGATGAAAAACTAGTGCCTTGTCCTAAGTATTTGTATGTCCTAAGTATTTGTAGTTCCTGGAGTTCCCAAGATATTGTTCACTCTGTCATTCTGTATATATATATGATATATATATATATACATATATATATATATATCACATATATATATCACATTTTCTGAATCCATTCATTTACTGAGGGGCATCTGGGTTGGTTCAATATCTTAGCTATGGTGAATAATGCTGCAATAAACATAATAATGCTGGTAGCTTTAGTATGGCCTTATTTATGATCATTTGGGTAAATGCAAAGTGAGATTGCTGGTCATAGGGAAACTCTATGTGGAGTCTTTTGAGGGACCTCTACTGCTTTCCAAAGTGGTTGAAAAAATTAACATTCCCATCAACAATGAAAAGTTCCCTTCTGTTCACATCATTTCAACATCTATTGTTATTAGATTTCTTGATTATAGCCATTCTGACTGGACTGAGGTGGACTCCCAATGTTGCTTTGATTTGCATTTATTTTTTTATTTTTTTTTCTTTCTTTCTTTCTTTTTTTTATTGTGAAAATATCGTACAGAGTGGTTATAATTACAAGGGCAAGATAATGAGTACATTTCTTATCAAGCATTGTAGCCTCCTTCGTTTCCCCTTCCCATCCCTTCCCATCCTCCCCCACCCCCCACCCAATCCTTCCTCGCCCTCCGCCCTCCCCCCCCACCCCCGTTCCAAAGTTATAAAGTTCGTTTTCTACATAACGACTTGTACTTCTCATTGTTGCAATGGGTCCACCTGTATCCCTATTTAAACGATTTGTTTTTCCCCTTCCCCTCCACAAATTATACCGACATCAAATACAGTGAAAGCAGGGGTTATACTGTGGGGGAGGGACATACAAAGCAACAAAGAAATAATCTTATAAATGTGTCAGAAACAATCGCATGAAAGAAAAAAAACATTTGAATACATATCTTAGGGTTCATTTCCCTAACATCACCTTATCTGACCTTTTCTGCTTGACTCAGACATATACTAGATATTGCAAATAAGGGAAACCATGGGACCTATGTTTCTTTGGGCCTGGCTTGCTTCACTTAATATAAAGACTCCACATAGAGCTCCCCTATGATCCAGCAATTCCACTTTTGGGCATTTACCCAAATGTTTACAAACAAGACCACAGTAAAGCTACCAGCACGACTATGTTTATTGCAGCATTATTTACTATAGCTAAGATATGGAACCAACCCAGATGCCCCTCAGTAGATGAATGGATCAAGAAAATGTGGTATATAAACACAATGGAATTCTATGCCTCCATCAAAAAGAATGACATTGCCCAATTTGTTAGGAAATGGAAAGGCTTGCATTTCTTTTATGGCTAGAGAAGTTGAGAATTTCTTCATGTGTCTATTGGCCATTCTTATTTCCTCTTCAGAGAAGTGTCTCTTTAAGTCTTTAGCCCATTTATTAATCAGGTGGTTGTTTCTTTGAGGACTTGCGGGGGATTTAATTTTTGGAGTTCTAAGTAATTTTAAGTATGAGGTCCTTGTCTATTGTATGGCTAGTGAACATCTTCTCCCAATCTTTGGCTTTCTACTAATCTTGTTAGCTTTATCATTTGCCATGCAGAAACTCCGCAGTTTCATGCAATCCCATTTGATCTGTTGTGTTTCTGAGTCTTTATTAAGAAAATTTCAATCTGTTCCAAGCAACCCTAGAATTTCTCCTATTCCATCCTGTAATGTTCTCAAGGTGTCTGCTTTGACTTCAAGGTCTTTGATCCATTTGGAGTTGATTCTGGTGCAGGGTGAAATGTAAGGATCCAGCTTTAATTTTCAACAGGTGTTTAACTAGTTTTGCCAGCTCCATTTACTGAAGAGGCTGTTGTTCTTCCATTCTATTTTGTTAGCTTCCTTATCAAAGATTAGGTGGCTATTTGTCTGTAGGTTCATTTCTGGGTCTTCAGTTCTATTCCATTGGTCCTCAGGTCTGTTCTTGTGTCAGTACCAAGGTGTTTGGATTACTATGGCTTTGTAATAGAGTTTGAAATTTGGTATTTATATTCCTCCAGCATTGTTCTTTCTGCTAAGGATTGGTTTTGCTATTAAGGGTCTTTTATTGTTCCCTATGAAATTTTGAATTTCTTCTTCTATTTCATTGAAGAATGAGTTTGGGATATTGATAGTTATCACATTGAATTTGTAGATAGCTTTGGAAGTATCGCCATTTTCATGATGTTAATCCGCCAAATCCAGGAGCAATGGTTTCCCTCGTAAGAACATGTACTTCTTAGTCGTTTATATACTCTCTGAGATTGTTTTTTCTATGTGGTAGCCATTGTCTGCTTGCTCTGAAGAATCTCAATCAATTATTCCCAGTGTACCAAACCCTTCTTAATGTAAACATTAGAAACTTTAGATAATATATATCAATTACTTATTACTTAGTGAAAATTATGCACATATATATTACCCTCTACTAGATTACAAAATCATATCACACTCTTTTGTCTCCTATATTTTCAATGCCCTAGCCCAAATCAAAACCAAAACCAAAACCAACAAACAAAAACAATGCCAGTAATCTTAGATAGGCACTAGTTGTTCACACCTGTGATCTCTGCTTCTCAAGAGGCTGAGATCTGGAGGATCACAATTCCAGGTCAGTCTGGTCATAAAATTCCTGAGACTCCAACTCTAATTAATCAGCAAAAGCCTCGGTTGACAATATGGTTCTAGTGACAGAGCACCAGCTGTGAACCAGAAAGCCACGTGGGAGCTGAGGCCCTGAATTCAATTACAAGTACTGATATAGTAATAATAAGTAAACTTTTTGACAAATGACAAATGGTGAAGAAGCTGTTTTGCAGTGAATGGAATGAAATTGAGAATATATTAGAAATAAACTCAGTTTACCTTCATTGATAAGCTTATGAGAAATTATGATCTCTCAGAATTCTAGCTTCTCCACAAATCAGTGTTCATATTTTACAAACAAATCATTAAACATGAATCTTTACATCAGGTATTTGGCATATTTCTAGAGATATAGTGGCTGTGAGAAAATAATTCATCAGCATTACAGATGTTGACTTATTCAATAATTTCTCTGCTTGTTAATTCATTCAACTTATCATACATTAAATGTCGGGAACTACAAAGGTATTAGAGAAATAAAGATGAATAAAGAACAAGTTCTGTCATAGAAGCACTCTCAACTTTCACATTGAGGCAAAAGTAAAATCACAATAATGATTATATGTGCTAAAGGGATGAAGATGGCACCAGGAAAAAAAAAAGACCAAGGTAGCCTGGACACATTTGACTAGATTTTGATGAATGTGCAGAGTATTAATGAGGAAAGTATGTGCATTATAGTTAATTGCATGAACAATTTGGGGAATATAATATATTAAAAGTGGATTTACCAAGAAAGTCTTCAGTTGACAAAATGTCATGTGTTCTCCCTTGTCCTGTTTTGCACTCTATTTCACTGTCTTTGTTTCTACACTCTGATAGAAAGCTCACTAAGTCATGTCAGGGTGTCAGATAACTAATGGCACTCTAGCCTTTTCTTTTTCATTTTATTACCACTTTAAAACAATGATTACAAATAAAAGAAAGGATGTATATATGGAAAGAGGTTTTATAGAAAGGCTTTCCCTGAAACAGGAATCCATTACTCTATGACTTGCTCTTTTGTCTCACTAGATTCTCTACATTTTTCCATTGAGACCAATTTGTCTTTGGTTCAGCAGTTGTTTTTCACAAATAGAGATGGAGATAAATTAAGTGTCGGGGTGGCAATGTATACTTCATTTGCAAATGGTAGTGTTTTGTAAACAAAGACTTACATTTAAATCTGCTGAGAATACTTTACAGTCTGAAAATGTTTAGAAATTTTTGCCTACCTCTTTTAAAGCCTAGATTCCCAGTCTTGAGGCTACTGAATCATTGCAAGATTAATTGTATACTGTGTCCATCAAACCAAGTGTAATAAATGTGACATTTTCAGCCAAATAATGACTTAATTTTACCATTAACTATTTGAGAAAATAATAGCTTTGTCAGAATTCTGAGTGAATTATGATGTTGAAATAATTTACTTACACAATGAGCACTTATCTGAAATCATATTTTTTTATTTCATCAGAGTAAAGCAATGGTGCAAATTGCTGTGCAGACAGAATTGTGGAGGAGCTTTCCAGTGGTGAGTTGAAACTTGTAGTGAAATGAAGGAGGTAAAGATATACATTTTCAAATGTGTGATATTGATGAACTCTATCTCAGCTATTCACATGTGCTTCTTATTTCACTGTTTTTCTCCTCCAGTAAATCTTTTTAGCATATATTGCCAAATACCATAACTCATACACTTTTGCCTTGTGAAATTTTCAAACTTTTAAATTGAAAGTTGGGTAAATGTGAGAAACTCAAAGAATGAACTCAAAAAATGAAGTATCATGAAAGAGAGATTTTCACAGTGGTCATACAGTATCAGGTGTCTGGCAGGAAGGCACATACAGAGAGGTTACAACACACAATTTATTGTCTAGTATACAAATGTCTCTTTCAGTTCCTTCCTCATCAGCAGAGTATTATCGGTTTTACTATCTAAATTTCTTTATTGTCTTACTATTCCTATCCAGGTTAAGTTTACATTTCTTTACAGTTTTCCCGCTTCTCACCATGCAGTTTCCCAGGGGCTTTTCAGGTGTATGATTTTTACAGATACAATATCAGCAAGTTATCTACACAAGTGGTCAGTAATTTTCCATTTTTGAGTCCAACTATCTTAGTTTGGAAGTTAAACAATTAATTATTTCTAACAGTGAATAAAAGTTAAATCTCATACATTATAATTTTGTCCACACTTGCATACAGTTCAAGTCATAACAATTGCACCCAGAACATACTGGTTTGCAAACCTTGTTTAAATAGAAATCTGCTGATGAACTTCATTAGTTTCATGAATCTGAAGGGCTTACCAAATAAGTAGTGTATCTCAAGTCTAGACCTATGGTGGATAATGACACCATGGTTTGCCTCTGTTTTGTAAAATAAAGAACAAAGTATGATACTTTAGAAAGTATACTTTAAATAGTAAAACTGCACTAATGGATAAGGGGTGATACTATATTTAAAAACATCTCAAGATCCTGTGGTTTTTGGTTGATTATAAGTTTAGTCCTTATTTTATGATCACAGGTGCTGTCCTTGGCTCCTACTCTAACATAATGAACTTCTATGGAATTCAAATGACACTGTCAACACCATTAAGGAACATTTGACATAATTTATACATTTTTTTATCATTAAGTATCTGCTCCTGGCATATAAATTATTTTTTTCTCATTTACACTTTTGACGTTTTAAAGACTTTCCTCTTTTTTTTTCAGGCTGGACTTCAGGTATGTCTAATTCATTTCACTATTAATTAATTTTCTCTACTGGAACACTTGTATCTTATAGCAGTGTGCCCTTTTGACATAATGAATAAATGGTGTCACTACAATCTTGCTTTACCACATGTCACACTGATAATTAGTTACTGAATCAGGATGGGAGCATAGGTCACACAAATTCTACTCTACAGCAAACTACACTCATATTTACCTTAGAGATTTATAGAGAATACAACATGAAGACTGTATAAAGAATGTAAAGAAAATGTAGGAAGAAAAAGCAGAACATGATGATTATATCTGTTAAAGAGCCAATGATCTTTCAGAACTTGATTTACAAACAGGGGTTATGTCACACACAAAGGGACAAAATTTGGCTTTGGGGAGTGGACAGAGGATAGTCTTGCTATTTTATGAATAAAACATACATTGATATCTTTGTATATGAAGTGCATATAAATATTCAGTATATATGTGAAGTTAAAATTAATTATATTAAGTGAAGTAAGCCAAGCCCAAAGAAACATAGGTCCCATGGTTTCCCTTATTTGCAATATCTAGTATATGTATGAGTCAAGCAGAAAAGGTCAGATAAGGTGATGTTAGGGAAATGAACCCTAAGATATGTATTCAAATGTTTTTTTTCTTTCATGCAATTGTTTCTAATGCATTTATAAGACTATTTCTTTGTTGCTTTGTATGTCCCTCCCCCACAGTATAACCCCTGCTTTCACTGTATTTGATGTCGGTATAATTTGTGGAGGGGAAGGGGAAAATCAAGTCGTTTAAATAAGGATACAGGCGGACCTGTTGCAACAATGAGAAGTACAAGTTGTCATGTCGAAAATGAACTTTACAACTTGGGGGGGAGGGAGGATTGGGTGGGGAGGGGAGGGAGGATGGGAAGGGATGGAAAGGGGAAACAAAGGAGGAGGCTGCAATGCTTGATAAGAAATGTACTCATTATCTTGCCCATGTGATCGTAACCCCTCTGTACAGTATTTTCACAATAAAAATATAAAAATTAAAAAAAATGTACATCATATATCCCAAATTTCTAACCTCTCCATATCTTCTTCATAGTCAAAACTTGTCATGATATTCTATTGATTTTCTTCCTCAAACAGAAATGTGGCTTTGTTCCACGTGTGGCACCTTCTCAGAAGCTATGTTTAGTAGTTTACAGTTTGTTCATTATTCAACTCCTCAATTTCCTCCAGTTTAGAAGTCAGGATTGATCTGGTTGCTGTTGGCTCACACCTGTAATCCTAGCTACTCAGGACTCTGAGATCTGAGGATCATGGTTCAAAGTGAGCCCAGGCAGGAAAGTTTGTGAGATTCCTGTCTGTAATAAACTATTCAGAAAAGGCTAGAAGTGGCATTTTGGCTCAAAGTGGTAGAGTGCTAGCCTTGAGCAAAAAGGCTCAGGGACAGTGCCCAAGCCTCACGACTGACCAGAAAGATAAATACAAAGTAAGGATAGATGTTTGTTTTCCTCTGTTTAGACTCACATGACAATATCTTATAAATGATATAGGTTATAAATGATGGTAATTCATTTCTCTTAATTTTGGAGGTATTACAATTTCAAAATATAGGAACACTGAATCTGTGCTGAAAGCCTTTTTTATGCATCATACCTTCAGTTGTGTCTTCACATGGCAGAATGGTAATAAACCATTGTATGCATTCACTTCCAAAAGTTTCTAACATTTAAGAACATTATCTTGGGGCAAATGTTGTGGGAACGCAATATCCAAACTGTACTTTTCTATACTGTTTTTCACCCAATTCATGCCCTTTTCACATGTAACATAAATGCATACACCCCGATAGCCTCAACATTGTTTTTCATTTATTTGTTGCTGTTGTAAAGGTGAAGTGCAGAGCGGTTACAGTTACATAAGTCAGGTAATGAGTACATTTCTTTTTGAACAATGTCACCCTTTCTCTCATTGTCTCCCAGTTTTTTTTTATTGTGAAAATACCGTACAGAGGAGTTACCATTACATGGGCAAGGTGATGAGTACATTTCTTAACAAACATTGTTGCCTCCTTTGTTTCCCCTTCCCATCCCTACGCATCCTTCCCACCCCAAGTTGTAAAGTTCGTTTGTCAACTTAACGTCTTGTACATCTCATTGCAATGGGTCCACCTGTATCCCTATTTAAACGAGTTGCTTTTTCCCTTCCCCTCCACAAAGTATACCAACATCAAACACAGTGAAAACAGGGGTTATACTGTAGGGGAGGGACATACAAAGCAACAAAGAAATCATCTTATAAATATGTTAGAAACAATCCCAAGAAAGAAAAAAACAACATTTGAATCCTTATCTTGGGGTTCAATTCGCCTAACATCAACTTATCTGACCATTTCTGCTTATCTCAGACATATACTAGTCCCACTTTTGGGCATTTACCCAAATGATCACAAACAAGACCATACTAAAGCTACCAGCACAACTATGTTTATTGCAGCATTATTTACCATAGCTAAGATATGGAACCAACCCAGATGTCCCTCAGTAGATGAATGGATCAAGAAAATGTGGTATATACACACCTATGCCTCCATCAGAAAGAATGACATTGCACCATTTGTTAGGAAATGGAAAGACTTGGAAAAAATGATAAGTGAAGTAAGCCAGGCCCAAAGTACAATAGGTCCCATAGCCTCTTCAGTAAATGGTGCTGGAAAAACTGGTTAATCACTTGCAGAAAAATAAAGTTAGATCCTTATATATCACCCTGCACCAGAATCAACTCCAAATGGGTCAAAGACCTCAGAGTCAAAGCAGACACTCTGAAAACATTACAGGACAGAATAGGAGAAATCCTAGGTATCGTTGGCACAGGCCAAAATTTTCTTAAAAGAGACCCATAAACACAACAAATCAAAGAAAGGTTGGACAAATGGGACTGCATGAAATTGCAGAGCTTCTGAATGACAAAGGACATAGCTCGCAAGATCAATAGAAAGCCCACGGATTGGGAGAAGATCTTCACTAGCCATACAATGGATAAGGGTCTCATATCTAAAATATACCTGGAACTCAAAAAATTAAATCCCCCAACAACAAATCCTCAAAGAAACAACTGCCCAATAAATAAGTGGGCTAAAGACTTAAAGAGAAACTTCTCTGAAAGGAAAGAAGGATGGCCAATAGACACATGAAGGAATGCTAAACCTTCCTACCCATGAAAGAAATGAAAATCAAAACAACACTGAGATACCACCTCACCCCAGTTAGAATGGCTATAATCAAGAAATCTAATAACAAGAGATGCTGGAGGCGATGTGACCAGAAGGGACCTTACTGCATTGTTGGTGGGAGTGTAAACTTGTTTTCTCCCAGTTTTTCCCTCCAATCCCCACACACAAGTTTAATAGTTCATTTTCAACATACTGCCTTGTATCACTGAAGCATTTGTTCACCCTTTGTCCCATAATTTCTTTGCCCTTCTTATCCTTCCAAAGTTTTTAAATTATTCCATCATCAATATTAATGCATAAATGCAAAAGCACTTCTAAACTGTACATAAATTGGATACAAAGTACAACATATCCTGATAGAAAGTGTTTAGTTATAAACCTGTGAAATATAATTGTTTATTTGCTTCCAAAATACAATTCTGACAAAAGAGAGAAAAAGGTAAAAAAAAAGTGACAGATTATGAAAAAATTCAAAGCTAAAGAGTGCAAACAACATTCAAACCTAAAACTCTAGAACAATGGTCTTTCACTCCGTTTCTCACATTACAGCTTGAGATGAGTCTTACAAGAACCTGGGAAGGTTTGCATGCATTGTCTTCATGGTCAGAGTCTATACCACAGTTCTCATTAGTTTGCAGAATTTTGAACTTAGCCCAAATTTTCAGCTCTAAAATATTGCAGCTCTATCACAAATGGCATCTGGATGAGCCATTAAATTCTCTGCCCTTAAAGTTTTTTAAACCTATTAATTTGCCAATATTATTGTCACTTTCCTTCAGCAATCTATTCTGTGATTGTACTCATGATGATAATATGGTTCTTTCTTTTAAAATGTATTGAAGTATTTCAAACTTTGGAACCATTCCATTTCTCTCATTTAATCCTATTACATCTGATGACAGATATCAGAGCAAACTGTAGTCTTTTCATCCATGTACCTTCTCCTGATCATTTTCTTTTCTGATATGCCTTGAATTATCACTTTATTCTTCATGCAATTTCAAACCTTTCACTGTTCTATCAACTTAAGTTATTTTCTCATTTGGATTAGTACTAAATTGGGTGACTGGTTATTGTACAATTCACTCATTATTACCTTGAATACAATAAGTCTATGATAAGTATAATCACAATGAAGATTTGTATAATTTCCCATGTTGCTACATTGAAAAAGAGAAATACAAATGGGTCCTACTTGGATTGTAAGGCTAGTACTCTGGTTCCTTTAGCTTTAAATGTATTTCTCCAGAGTTAACAATAGCTGAACACTTTCCTCAACTCTAGATGTCCAGGAGGCCTCGTTTATCTTCATTTCCACAGATAATGAACACAGGTGTTTAGAGCAAACAGAGTGAATTGTGGATACAGAATAGACAGGTAAATTGCCTGGATATCTCTGTGTAAAATATATCTCATGAGACACAAAGAACACTGAAAACTAAATGCCATCAAAAGCTTTTCCCCTTTCTTGTCAAAGTTAAATCTTTGGAACAGTAGCTATTCATCATACTTTACCTGTTGAATGCATCAAGATCAGAAGTTTGAGTCTCTTCTACTACAGAGTACATACCAAAACTAAAGTGAGTCTCAATTCTCTTCAAATGCAATTAGAATTTGAACAGTATAAAAATATTAACTTAAGTCAAGCAGTAACAGGTGGAAAACTATATTAGATGTCTTACATATGTAAATTTATTGTCGTACTCCTTTGAGAAAATTTTGAATATTAAAACATACCTAATGAGAAATTAATGCAATTAAATTAGGTGGCAATAATGTAGTGGTGACATCCTAAGAATTTCCACTTGCCATAATCTTTGCACACTGAATGAGGGAAGGAACAGCAGGGTATTTATTATCTCACTTAACATAGATAATGTCCAGGTCTATCAATATTTATTGAACATGTACTATATAGACAATTGTCATGGGCTGAGGAGGAATGAAATATGTGGAACAGCTGTTTAGTAATACCTCATAATTTGGTAATAAAAAACATGTATAGTCTGAAAATATCCAAAAAAATATAAATTTTATCTTAATGATTAGAAAAAAAAGTGGTTCAGTATGCCAAAAGTGCAAAATAAGACTTTAGAGGAGTGGAATCTTATCCTTTCATTCGTTCCACAAATAATTAATTTGTAACCACTAAACACCATGCAGAAATGGTAAGAATTGTTACTGTTTATTTGCCTGGGAGCAACAGAGCTCAATAAGTCTCAAGGCTATAAATTTAGTAAAAGACATTAATTCAAAAAAGAAAAAAGAACACTAAGAAGTAATCTCACTGAGCTGTCATTTGGGTTTCCTTAAACTGATTAAGCAGAAATGATAAGCAAAGATGTGTCAAGCACATGAGGTGCTTTGTGCAAAATGTACAATTTAACATTCTCAGACAAATTATAGTTCAAGAAATAATTAACTACTCCAAGTATTTACTTATTTAAGTTGCTCCCACTTTGTAGTAGATGTTTGGCTACTTGGAATCAGATGATATGTTTCGTATCATTATAGTTCCCTTAGTACACCCACATATAGTCATTCATACCCCCCCATACACTTTTGATAGAGTATTAGAAATGTCAAGATTTTTCTGTTAGGAAGTAGTAGAGCATAGAAGAAAATCCTGGCTGTTTTGTTTGCAAAGTCCATTTTCTTTCTGTCATCTTAAGCTGAATTTAATGTTTAATTGACTGTAAATTGATTGTAGGTGTTGAGGGGAAAAACAAATATTTAAGGAAAATTTAAAGACAGACCCCCACAGGGCTGGGAAGGTGGCTCACTGGTAGAGCGCTTGCCTTGCGTGCGTGAGGCCCTGGTTCGATTCCTCAGCACCACATAAATAAAAAGGAAAAAAAAGCTGGAAGTGGTGCTGTGGCTCAAGTGGTAGAGCGCTAGCCTTGAGCTGAAGAGCTAAGGGACAGCACCCAGGCCCATAGTTCAGGCCCCACGACAGGACCCCCCCCCCCAAAAAAAAATAAAAGAAAGACCCCACAAAGACCATGTTACAGAAAGCCAAGAAAAAAGTCAGGTTTCAGATTATAGTGTATACAGTTGTTTTTTCCTAAAATCTCTCCAGTGTTTGTGATTTTGACAGCTTGTTTGTGTCCGAATGCAGCCACCTTCGAACTTGAACTATCTCCTTGGTGGAGGAACACATCATTTATTCTAATAATAGAAAAATTTTTGTTTACATAATGTGATATCTAATGGAAGTCCTGATGCTCATTTATATTTATTTTTATTCCACATTATTATATGTTATACAGGCAGAACTCCCCATGCTAATAATTCCAATAACTAGTTTCCCATGAAAATATCTTTCATAAAAGAGCTACTGCACCAATGATCATGAAAGCTAGGAGAAGCTCATGAGACAATAATTGTTTTACTATTGGCCCAACATTCTCTTCTTTTGTACCTTTGTATCATTGGCAATATGCAAGCAAAATATAGCTGAAGAAATTACATACCAGCATAATTCCAGTAGGGAAAACAGATCAAACTAGAAATTCTTTCCCTTTTATGGTTGTAGCCTGTTTCTCTGTGACACCTCTAGATGTTTAATTACTCATGAATGAAAACACTGTGAATTATCCACTTACCACATTGCTATTCCTGCTAACAGTTGTTTATGAAGATTTGACATTATTTTGCTGGGTAATTGTACAATATATAACATAACCATATAACAAAAGGTATTACATATAAGTGAAAAAAGGGAAGGAAAGTTAATGGATTGTTTAGCTCCATATTGGAGAAATTCATTTGTTAACTGGCATATTGAAAATGTTACCTCCATAGCTTGGAATCAACTAAATATACCACAGGAAGAACACATGTCAGCAGGTTTCTCTAATTCCAAACTTTTTGTTTGTCATGAAAATGTGTTAATTTCTGTTAATCACCTGGCTTCATTGCTGATGCAATTTAACTTTTCTATGCTTCAGCTCATGTGGCTACATTTTAGTCTCAACTTTATTTTCTGTGGTAATATAGGGATGATCATGTATATTCTCCATTAGAACTCTAACAGGGAAATGCAACTCAGCCTTTTGCCTCACAGACAGTGGAAACCAATAAAAGTAAATGCTGTGCAAGTTTCAAAATTAAAAAGTTTACTCTGCTTCCTTCACTTTCTTTCTCGTTCCCTGCTCCCTCTCTTCATCGTGTTCCTTAAAAGCCAGTATTAGGGAATATAGACAAGATGGAGGAATAAGAACAGGAAACAACCTAAGCTCTCTTTGAAGAAGTAAAATTTTGGGCATTCCACATGTGGAGAGTCACACAAAATTATGGCTTTATAATTATACAGAGATGCACACCAAAAAGATTATAAACTCCTTGCAAAAGAAGACAAAAACCAGTGAAGAATCACCCGATGACGTGGCGCATGGCGGCAGAGTCAAGAAGCTCTGTTCCTGCCGACAGCAGACAATTTGGAGCATACAAGAGAAAAATCAGGAATAGGAGTCCACAACTGAGCCAGCCACAGTCAGAGGCAGAGATAATTTGCCGCAGCACAGATGGTCCAAAGTAATATCGAGAACCCTGAGAATCCCACAAAGACATTCCCAGTTTCCCTGGAGAACATCATCTGGATGGGAACCCATACTCCTGTATGAGAAAATACCATTTAAAGTGGCAAAGAGCTGTCAGCACACCTGGCGAGAAACACTTGCCAGAGAAGTAGCACCATTTTGGGAAAAGATAAAAGGAATCTGCTACCTTGCACCACCCATCTCTGGTGGCAAACAAAAAACCAGCCACGTGGGAGGCAGTCCTGCTGAGTAGCAGTGAGCAAGGACTAGGGTGGCAGAATTCAAACCAAATTCCAGCCCAGCCGGTGGTCAGCTGAGCACCAGGGAATTACAAAATTGAAATTCTCTTAAAATCTCACAGAAAAACAACTTCTTTCTCTTTCTTGTCTTTATTCTCCTTTGTTCCCTTACTGTTTGTTTGATAGTATTTGCTTCCACTTTGATTCTATTTGAGTCATCCTGTTATCTTTTTGGTTGAAGTTGGTTGATCCAGACCCTTATAACATAGTTGACCACTGGCTATAAATATATTAACAATTTCCTTTTCTGCACCACAGTAGCCCTCCTCAAACAAAAGTGAAGGCATGTTTAGATAGGGGGAATAATTTTAAAACCACTGACTGAAAATCTCCCCAATTTTAGGGCTCTTTGTTGTTTTTTGCCATTATATTGTGTCCTTTTGTGATTTTGATTCTGAGTGCTTTTGTTTCCAAATGGACATAACAAACCATAGAAACAAGAAAAATGGCAAGTCAAAGAAGCTCAACTTCCACAGAAAATAACCAGTCAATAAACAGACAATAAATGTCCTAGAAGATAGTTCCAAAAATGCTTTTAAAACAGTACTATAAACATGTTTAATGAAAAAATAGAAAGCTGTCAAAATTAAATTTGTGACTGACAAAAATCAATTCATGGAATCCACAACAGAAAGCTAAATGAATTCTAAAAGGAAAGAGAACCCAATGAAAAAAGTAGTCACTCAGCTAAAGTATATGAGAAAAGACACAGATAACCAAATCAAGAAAATAAAGAACTCCATACAAGACCTAAAAGGAGGCTTCAATAACAAAATAGAAAACATCAAAAATGATCACTTAGGAGACAGAAAATAAAGACTTAAGTAGAAAGTCTTGACAGCAGAATTGATGATATAGAAGACAGAGCCTCAAGAATTGAAGATTGATTAGATATAATATAGAAAAAGATAAGATAATTATACAGAACAAAGTCCAGAAACAACAAAGGAGGTTGCAAGAACTTCAGAATTCAGAAGACCTAATTTAAGACTGACGGGTATTTAGGAAGGTTGACAACTAAAGATTTAGGAAACATTTTTAACAGAATTCTAGCAGAGAATCTCCTGAACATCCAAAAATACAGACCCATTCAGATATAAGAAGCCTAAAAAATCAAAACATCTAGACCAAAACATCAAAGTATCACATTGTAATCCAAACAGGATCAATAGATAACACAGGGAAGGATCTTTAAACCTTTCAAAAAGAAAAGATTTCTTATAGGAAAATCAATCATAATAACTAGATTTTTCACCTGAGACCATGAAAGCAAGGAGAGCCTTGAATAATGTATGCCCTGTCTTAAAGACAACTACCCACCAAGAATAGTGTACCCAGCTAAGCTTTTCTTCACAACTGAGGGACAAGTAAAAATTTTCCATACTAATGAATAATCATAACAATTTATCTCCACCAAATGAGTACTACAGAAGATATGTCC
>NW_024871471.1:0-67500 GCF_019054845.1 Dipodomys spectabilis
ACCCAAGGCCTCAGCCTAACCAAAACCCTAAACATATCCCTCACTATAACTCAAGCCCTCACCCTAACCCTCACACTCATCCTAACCCTTACCCTAACCCTTACCCACAACCTAAACATAATCCTAAAACTAACCCTCACACTAACCCTTACCCTCATCCTAACATTCACCCTCACCCTAACCCTAACCCTCATCCTAACTCTCACCCTAACCCTAACCCTAAACCTAACCCTCATCCTCACCCTAACCCTCAACCTAACCCTAACCCTCAACCTAACCCTAACCCTCACCCTCATCCGACACCTCACCATTACCCTTACCCTCACGGAAAACCTAACCCTAACCCTCACATTAACCCTAACCCTCACACTATCCCTAACCCTAACCCTCACCCTCTCATCCTAAACCTAACCCTAACCTTCACCCTCACCCTAACCCTAAACCTAACCCTAAACCTCACCCTCACCCTCACCCTCAGCCTAACACTAACCCTCACCCTAACCCTTACCTTCACCCTTCCCTAACCCTAACCCTAACCCTCACCCTCACCCTAACACTCACCCAAACCCTCACCCCAACTCTAACCCTAACCCTCACCTTCACCCTAACCCTAATCCTTACCCTAACATAAACCCTCACCCTTCCCCTCCCCCTCCCCCTAAGCCTAACCCTAACACTTCTCCTAAACCTAACCCTCACCCTCACCCTAACAAAAAAATTAACCCTCACCCTCACACTAACCCTAACCGTCACCCTCACCCTCAACCTAAACCTAACCCCAACCCTCAACCTAACCTACACCCTAACCATAACGCTAACTGTAAACCTCACCCTAACCCTAACCCTAACCCTAACCCTTACCCTCACCGTATCCCTAAACCTATCCCTAAACCTAACCCTCACACTAACCCTAACCCTCACCCTAACCCTAACCCTCCCCCTCACGCTTAGCTAAAACCTAATCCTAAACCTAACCATAACCCTAAACCTAACCTTAACCCTAACCTAAACAAAACTCTCACCCTCAGCTTCACCCTAACCCTAACCCTCACCCAAACCCTAACACTTACCAGCTCCGTAACCCTCACCCAAACCCTAATCCTCTCCTTAACCCTAAACCTAATCCCTACGTAACCGAAAACCTCAACCTCACCATCATCCTAACCCTAACCCTACCACTCAGCCTAACCCTCACACTAACCCTAACCCTAACCCTCACTCTGAATCTAATCCTACATCTAAACCTTACCCCAACCCTCACTCTCACTCTAACCCGCACCAAAACCCTTACCCTCACACTAACCCTAAACCTAACCTCACCCTAAACTTCACACTAACCCTAACACTCAATCTACCCCAACCCTAACACTAACCTTAAACCTCACCCTAACCCTCACCCTAACCGAACCATAACCCTAACACTAACCCTCACACTACGCTTCACCCTAACCCTAAACCTCACCTTAACCCTTACCTCAACCTAATCCTAAACTTAACCCAAACACTCACCCTTCCCCTCACCCTCACACTAAGCCTAACCCTAACCCTAACCCTAACCCTAACCCTAACCCTCACCCTAACCCTCACCCTAACCCTAATCCTAATATTAAACATCACCCAAACCCTAACCCTCACCCTCATCCTAAACCTCACCCTAACCCTTACCCTCACCCTAACTCTAACCCAAAACCTAAACCTCACCCTCACCCTAACCCTAACTCTAACTCTCACCAAAACCCAAACCCTCACCTTAAACCTATTCCTAACCCTCACCCTCACCCTAACTCTAAACATCACCCTAATCACCAACCTAACCCTAACTCTAACCCTAACCCTCAACCGCACCCTCATCCTAAACCAAAGCCTAACCCTAATCCTAAATCTAAATTTCACCCTCACCATAAACCTAAACCTAACCGTTACACAAACCCTCACCCTCATCCTCACCTTAACCCTAAACGTAACCCTAACCCTAACCCTCAAACTAATCGTAACCGTAACACTCACCCTAACCCTCATCCTAACCCTAACCCTCACCCTAACCCTAACCCTCACCCTAGACCTCACCCTAAACTTAACCCTAATCCTAACACTCATCCTTACCCTAACCCTCAGCCTAAAAATTGCTCTCACCCTCACCCTAACACTAACCCTCACACTAACCCGAAACTTTACCCTAACCCTCATGATAACCCTAATCCTACCCCTCACCCTAACCCTAACCCTAATGCTAACCCTCAACCGTACCCTAAGCCTCCCCCTCAAGCTAACTTTCACTGTCACCCTAACCCTCACCCTAACCCTAACCCTTACCCACACCCTAACCCTCATCTTCACCCTCACCTTCAACCTCACCCTAACCCTAACCCTAAACCTCACCCTAACACTAACCCTCACCCTAAACCTAACCCTCACTCTAACCGTAACACTCACCCTCATCCAAAACCCTCACCCTAAACCTTAACCTCACCCTAACCCTAACCCTAACAATAACCCTCACACTAACCCTAACACTCACCCTAACCCTAACCCTAACCCTCACCCTAACCCTCATCTTGACCCTAATCCTCACCCTAAACCTAACCCTAAACCTAACCCTCAGCCTCACCATAAACCTCACCTTCACTCTAACCTTCACACTAACCCTAACCCTCATCCACATCCTAACCCTCAACCTCACTCTCACCTTCACCCAAACTCTCACCCTTAACCTAGCCCTCACCCTCACCCTAACCCTAACCTTCATGCTCACCCTCTTTCACTCACCCTAACCCACACGCTAACACTAACCCTCACCCTCACCCGCACCTTCACGGTCACCCTTACCCTAAACCTAACCCTCAACCTCACCCTAACCCTTACCCTCACCCTAACCCTCATCCTCACCTGAACCCTCACCTCAGGGTAACCCTCACCCTCACCCAAAACCTCACCCTAACCCTACCCCTCACCCTAACCCTAAACCTCACCCTAAACGTATCCCTCCCTGTAACCCTCAAATTCACCCTAATCCTCACCCTAACCATAACCCTAACCCTTCCCTAACCGAAACCGTCATCCTCACCCTCATCCTCAACGTAACCCTAACTCTCATCCTAACCCTAACCTTAACCCTAACTCTCACCCTAACCCTAAACCTAAACTTCACAATCACCAAAACCCTAACCCTAACCCTCACCCTAACCCTCACTCTAACCCTAACACTAACCCTAACCCTCACCCTAAGCCTTAACCTCACCTTAATAATCACACAAACCCTAATCCTAACCCTCATCCTCACCCTAACCCTCACGATCACTCCAACCCTCACCTCAAGGTAACCCTCACACTCACCCAAAACATAACCCTAACCCTAACCCTAACCCTAACCCTCTCCCTAAGGCTAACCCTGCCTCTAACCCTCAAAATCACCCTAATACTCAACCTAAACATATGCCTAACACTTACCTAACCCTAACTCTCACACTCATCCTCACTCTCACCCTCAGACTATCCCTACCGTAAAACTAATCCTAAACCTAAACTTCACCCTGACTCTCACCCTCACCCTAACCCTAACCCTCACCCTAACCCTAACCCTGACCCTAACATTAACCATAATCCACACCCTATCCCTCAACCTAACCCTAACCCTCAAACTAACCCAAACCCTACCCCTCACCTTAACCCTTATCCTAACCCTAAGTCTAACCCTAACACTCACCCTAACCCTAACCCTAACCCTAACACTCACCCTCATCCTCAGCCTAACCCTAAATCTAACTCTAATCCTAACCCTATAACTCACCCTCACCCTCACCCCAATTCTAAACCTAATCCTAACCTTAACCCTCAACCTCACCCTAACCCTAACTCTAATTTTCACCTTAACTCTAACTTTCACCCTAACCCTTACGCTCACCCGAACCCTGACCCTAACCGTCACCCTAACCCTAACCCTTAACCCAAACCCTCACCCTAACCCTCTCCCTCCCCCTAACCCTAAACCTAACCCTTACCCTCATCCTCATCCTAACCCTAACAATAAACCTATCCCTCCCTCTAAACTTAACACTAACCATCACCCTCACCCTCACACTAACACTCAGCCTAACCCTAATCCTAACCCTAATCCAAACACTAACCCTCACCCTCACCCTCAACCTAATCCTAACCTGAACCCTAACCCTCCCCTCACACTCACCCTCACCTTCACCTTAAACCTCAACCTCAGCCTCACCCTCAACCTAACCCTAACCCTAACCCTAACCGTAACCCACACCCTAACCCTCACCCTCACCCTCACCCTCACACTAAATCTCACCCTCACCCTAGACCTCACCCTCATCCTGACTCTAACCCTAACACTCACCCTAACCCTAACCCTCACCCTCATCCTAACCATCACCCTAAACCTTATCCTCACCCTCACCCTAAACTTCACACTAACCCTTACCCTCACCCTAACCCTAACCCCAACACTCATCTTAAAACTCATGCTAACCCTATGCCTAACCTTAATACTCAACCTAACCCTAACCCTAACCCTAACACTCATTCTGACCCTCAGCCTAACCCTAACCCTAACCCTAATGCTAACCATATTCCTCACCCTCACACTCACCCTAATTCTAATCCTAACCCTAAGCCTAAGTATACCCATCACCGTAACCCTAAACCTAACCCTAACCCTCAACCTCAACCTCACCCTCAGCCTAACCCTAACCCTCACCCTAAAGCTTACCCTCACCCTACCCTAACCCTAACCCTAACCCTAACTCTAACACTCACCCAAACCCTAATCCTAACACTAACCCTAAACCTAACCTTAACCCTCACCCTCACCATAATACTCACCCTAACCCTTACCCTAAACCTAACACTCAAACTCACTGTCACTCTAACACTCACCCTAACCCTAACCCTCACCCGTACCCGAACCCTCACCCTCAACCTAACCCTCACCCTCACACTAAACATCAGCTTAACCCTAACCCGCACCCTAACCTTAAACCTCACCCTCACCCTAACCCTCACACTAAACCTTACCTAATCCTAAGCCTCATCCTATCCCTAACCTAACCCTAAACCTAACCCTATTCCTAAACCTAACCCTCATCCTCACCCTCACCCTAGCCCACACACTAACCCTAACCCTAAACCTAAACCTAAACCTAAATCTCACCCTAACCTTAAACCTAACCCTGACCCTAAACCTCAATCTAACAATAACCCTAACCCTAACCCTCACCCTAATTCTTAGCCTACCCCACATTCTAACCCTCACACTACCTCTAATTCTAACCCTCACCCTAACCCTAACCCTATCCCTAACCCTAAACCTCTCCCTCACCCTAACCCTCAACGTCACCCTAACCCTCACTCTAACCCTAACCATCACCCACACTCAAACCATCACTCTCACCTGAACACTCACTCTACCCCTAATCCTAACCCTTACCCTAAAAATCAACCTAAACCTAACCCTCAACCTATACCTAACACTAACTCTCACGCTAACTCTTACCCTCACCCTAACACTCACACTCACCCTCATCCTCAGCCTAACCCTAAGCCTAACCCTAAACCTCACTCTAACCCTAATCCTAACCCTAACCCTAACCCTAACCCTCAACCTCACCCTAACCGTAACCGTAACCCTCACACTAAACCTAACCCTCACCCTTACTCTAACCCTCACCCTAACCCTAACCCTATTCCTAAAACTCCCCCTAAACCAAAGTCTCACGCTAACCCTAAACCTAACCATAAACTTCACCCTAACACTCACCCAAACCCTAACCCTACCCCTCACCCTAACCCTAAACTTAACCCTAACCCTAATCCTCAAACTAACACTAATCCTCACCCTCTGGCTGAACCTAACCCTAACCCTAACCTTAACCTTTACCTTCACCATAACCCTAACCTTAACCCTAACCCTAAAACTCAGACTAAACCCAACCCTCACCCTAAACCTAACGTTACCCCTCACCCTAAACCAAAGCCTCACGCTAACCCTAACCCTAACCTGCACCTTAACCCTTACCCTAACCCTAACCTTAACCTTAACCCTCCCCCTAACCGGAATGCTAACCCTAACCCTCACCCTCAACCTAACCCTCACCCTCACCCTTACCCTAAACCTAAACCTAACCCTCACACTAACCCTAACCTTCACCCTCTCCCTAACCCTCACCCTGACCCTAACCCTCACCCTAACGCTAAAACTAAACCTAACACTCAGCCTCACCCTAACCATTACCTTCACCCTAACCCTCACCCTAACCCTAATCCTAACCCTAACCCTCCCCCTAAACCAAAGCCTCACGCTAACCCTCAACCTAACCCTAAACTTCACCCTAACCCTCACCCAAACCCTATCCCTACCCCTCACCCTAACCCTAAACATAAACCTACCCCTATTCCTCACACTAACCCTAAGCCTCACCCTAAGGCTAACTCAAACCCTAAACCTAACCCTAACCTTAACCCTAACCCTAACCCTCAGACTAAACCGAACCCTCACCATAAACCTAATCCTACCCCTCACCCTAAACCAAAGCCTCACGCTAACCTTAACCCTAACCCTCACCCTAACCGAAATGCTAACCCTAACCCTCACCCTCAACCTAACCCTCACCCTCACCCTTACCCTAAACCTAACCCTAGCCCTCAAACTAAACCTAACCCTCACCCTAACCTTAACCCTACCCCTCATCCTACACCTCACCTGAACCCTCACCTTCACCCTAACCCTCACCCTAACCATAAAACTAAACCTAACACTCAGCCTCACCCTAACCCTCACCCAAACCCTAAACATAACCCTAACCCTATTCCTCACACTAACACTTAGCCTCACCCTAAGGCTAACCCTAACCCTAACGTTTACCTTCACCATAACCCTAACCTCAAACCTAACCCTAACCCTCAGACTAAACCAAACCCTCACCCTAAACCTAACCCTACCCTTCACGCTAAACCAAAGCCTCACACTAAGCCTAACCATAACCCTCACCTTCACCCTTAACCTAACGCTAAACTTCACCCTAACCCTCACCCTAACCGAAATGCTAACCCTAACCCTCACTCTAACCCTCACCCTCACCCTTACCCTAAAGCTAAACCTAACCCTCAGACTAACCCTAACCCTCACCCTAACCTTAACCATACCCCTCAGCCTACACCTCACCCTAACCCTCAACTTCACCTTAACCCTCACCCTAACCCTAACCCTCACCCTAACCCTAACCCTCACCCTAACCCTAACCCTCACCCTAGCCCTAAAACTGAACCTAACATTCAGCCTAACCCTAACCATCACCCTTACCCTTATCTTCAAACTAACACTCACCCTAACCCTAACCCTAACCCTAACCCTAACCCTCCCCCTAAACCCAAGCCTCACGCTAACCCGAAACCTAACATTAAACTTCACCCTAACCCTCACGCTAACCCTAACCCTGCCCCTCAGCCTAACCCCTAAACATAACCCTAACCCTATTCCTCACACTAACACTAAGCCTCACCCCAAGGCTAACCCTAACCCTAACCCTAACCCTAAGGTTTACCTTCACCATAACCCTAACCTTAACCCTAACCGTAACCCTCAGACTAAACCCAACCCTCACCCTACACCTAACCCTACCCCTCACCCTAAACCAAAGCCTGACTCTAATCCTAACTCTAACCCTCAACTTCAACCTTACCCTAACCCTAAACTTAACCCTAACCCTCACCCTAACCCTCACCCTAACCAAAATGCTAACCCTAACCCTCACCTTAACCCTCACCCTCACCCTTACCCTAACCCTAACCCTAACCCTCACACTAACCCTAACCCTCACCCTAACCTTAACCCTACCCATGCTCACCTCACCCGAACCCTCACCTTCACCCTAAACCTCACCCTAACCCTAACCCTCACCCTAACTCTAACCCTCACCCTGACCCTAACCCTCACCCTAACCGTAAAACTACCCCTCACCCCAACACTCATCCTAACCCTAAAACTCACGCTAACCCTAACCCTAACCCTAAACCTCACCCTAAACCTAAACGTAACTAAACTAAACCTAACACTCAGCTTCACTCTAACCATCACTCTTACACTTACCTTCACCCTAACCCTCACCCTAACCCTAACCCTAAACCTCACACTAAGACTTACCCTCACCCTAACCCTAACCATAACTTCTCCCTCACACTAACCCTAACCCTCACCCTAACCGTAAAACTACCCCTCACCCCAACACTCATCCTAACCCTAAAACTCACGCTAACCCTAACCCTAACACTCGTCCTAAACCAAACACTCACCCTCAACCTCACCCTCACCCTCAGTCTATCCCTAACCCTAACGCTAATCCTAACCCTAACCCTAACCGTAACCTAAACTTAACCTTCCCCTTCACCCTCAACCTAACTCTAACCCTTATCCAACCCCAAACCTCACCCTTACTCTAACGTTCACCGAACCCTAACCCTCACACTCACACTCACCCTATCCCTAACCCTTACACTCACCCTAACCCTAACCCTCACCCTCACCCTCACCCTAAACCTAAACCTAACCCTCACTCTAAACCTAACACTTACCCTAACCCTAACCCTAAACCTTAACCCTAAACCTCACTCTAGTAAGAACCCTAATCCTAACCCTCTACTGATTACATCTTTGATGGCTAAACTCTATTCAACCTGAGGAAGTAAGTTGAACCTGTACTTATGGTACTCTGTGAAAGTTTGGAGAACTACACCTCAGTTGTTTGGGACGCGACAACTGTCCATCCAGGAATATGGACGGCACTAGCTATGTCAGGCTCTAATTAGTCCACCGTTGTGTGAATGACTTCTGCCAGAAACACTCAGAATGAGGTTCTGAGTTATTGCAAGATAGGTGCGTTTCACTCCTTTTCAAGGCTTCTTAGGAAGAATTTCAGATTCTGTTTACCGTCAGGCCTCCAGGTGTTCCTGGTGAACATCAAATTGTAAACCCTAACCCTAACCCTAACCCTAAAGCTAACCCTAACCCTAACCCTAATCCTAACCCTCACCTTAACCCTAACCCTAACCCTCACCCTAACCCTCACCTAAACACTCACGCTAAACCTATCCCTCACTCTCAGCCTTACCCTCACCCTAAACCTTACCCTCACACTAAACCTAACCCTAACCCTCACCCTAACCCTAAACCTAACCCTAACCCTAACCCTCATCCTAACACTCACCCTAACACTCACGCTAACCCTAACCCTCACTCTCACCCAAACCCCCACCCTAGCCCTTATCCTCACCCTAGCCCTATCCGTAAACCTAACCCTCACAATAAACCTAACCCTCACCCTAAACCTAACCCTACTCCTCACCCTAAGCCTAACCCTAACCCTAACCCTAACCCTCACCCACACCCTAACCCTCAACCTCACCCTCACCCTCACCCAAAACCTCACCCTTAACCTAGCCCTCACCCTAACCCTAACACTCACAATCACCCTAACACCCTCACCCTAACATTCATGCTAACCCTAAACCTCACCCTCACGGTCACCCTCACCCTAACCCTAACCCTCTCCTTCACTCTAACCCTTACCCTCACCCTAACCCTCACCCACACCCGAACCCTCACTTCACGGTAACCCTAACCCTCATCCAAAACATCAGCCTAACCTTAACCATCACCCTAACCCTAACCCTACCCCTAACCGTAACCCTCCCTCTAACCCTCAATCTCACCCCACTCCTCACCCTAACCATTACCCTTACCCTTACCTAACTGAAACCCTAAACCTTACCCTCACCCTCAACCTAACCCTAACTCTCAGCCTAACCCTAACCTTAACCCTAACACTCACCCTAATCCTAACCCTCAAACTCACCCTCACCCAAACCCTAAACCTCACCCTAACCCTAACATTAACTCTAACCCTCATCCTCACCCTAAACCTTAACTTCACCCTAATCCTCACACAAACCCTAACCCTAACCCTCATCCTCACCCTCTCACCCTCACTCGATCCCTCACCTCACAGTAACCCTCACCCTCACCCAAAACATCACCCTAACCCTAAAACTCAACCTAACCCTAACCCTAAACTTCACCCTAACCAGAACCCTCCCTCTAACCCTTACCTAACCCACTCACCCTCACCCTCACTCTCACCCTAACCTTCACCCTCACCATAGCCCTCAGCCTAAACCTAAACCTAACCCTGACCCTCACCCTCACACTCACCCTCATCCTCAGCCTATCCCTAACCTTAAACGTAATCCTAACCCAAAACTTCACCCTGACGCTCACCCTCACCCTAACCCTAAACCTAACCCGAATCCTCACCCTAACCTTAACCCTCACCCTAACACCCTAACACTAACCCTAAACCTAACCCTCACCCTACCCCTCATCCTAAACATAAACCTAACCCTAACCCTCACCCTCACCCTAACCCTAATCCTAACCTTAAATATCACCCTAACCCTTACCCTCTCCCTCATCCTAACCCTCACACTAACCTTTACACTCACCCTAACCCTAACCCTAAACCTAACCCTCACCCTAACCCTAAACCGAACCCTAACCCTCACCCTCACCCTAACCCGAATCCTAACCTTAACCATCACCCTAACTCTAACCCTAAGCCTAACCCTCACCCTAACCCTAATCCTAACATTAAACATTACCCAAACCTTAACCCTCAACCTCATCCTAAATCTCACCCTAACCCTTACCCTCACCCTAACTCTAACCCTAAACCCAACCCTCACCCTCACCCAAAACCTCACCCTATCCCTAACCTTAACCTTAACCTTCACCCTCAAACTCACCTTCACCCTAATACTAACCCTCTCACCCTCACCCTAACCCTCACCCTCACCCTAAACATCACCCTAACTCTAATCCTCACCCTAATCCTAAACCTAAACCTCATCCTAAAGCTAACCCTCACCCTAAACTTCACCCACACTCTAATCCTCACCCTAACTCTAACCCTAAATCTTACCCTAAATCTAACCCTCACCCTCACCCTCAGCCTAAACCAAACCCTAACCCTAATCCTAATCCTAACTCTCACCCTCACCTTAAACCTAACCCTAACCGTTACCCTAACCCTCATCCTCATCCTCACCCTAACCCTAACCGTAACTCTAACCCTAACCCTCAAACTAACCCTAAACCTAACACTCACCCTAACCCTCATCCTAACCCTAACCCGAACCGTAACCCTAACCCTCACCCTAGACCTCACCCTAACCTTAACCCTAATCCTAACCCTCATCCTTACCCTAACCCTCAGCCTAAAAATTGCCCTCACCCTCACCCTAACCCTAACCCTCACACTAACCCGAAAATTCACCCTAACCCTCACGATAACCCTAATGCTACCCCTCACCCTAACCCTCACCCTAACCCTAACGCTAACCCTCACCCGTACCCTAAGCCTCACCCTCAAGCTAAACTCACTGTCACCCTAACCCTCACCCTAACCCTAACCCTCACCCACACCCTAACCCTCATCTTCACCCTCATCTTCAACCTCACCCTAACTCTAACTCTAACCCTAACCCTCAAGCTAACACTAATCCTCATTCTAAACCTAACCCTCACCCTAACCGTAACACTCACCCTCATCCAAACCCTCACCCTAAAACATACCCACACCCTAACCCTAACCCTAAAACTAACCCTAACACTAACCCTAACCCTCACCCTCACCCTCACCCTAACCATAACCCTCACCCTAACCCTCATCCTGACCCTAATCCTCACCCTAAACCTAACCCTAAGCCTCACCATAACCCTCACCTTCACTCTAACCCTCACCCTCACCCTCACCCTAACCCTCACCCACACCCTAACCCTCAACCCCAACCTCACCCTCACCCAAAACCTCACCCTTAACCTAGCCCTCACCCTAACCCTAACCCTCATCCTCACCCTAACACACTCACCCTAAACCTCACGCTAACACTAACCCTCACCCTCACCTGCACCCTCACGGTCACCATCACCCTAACCCTGACCCTCAACCTCACCCTAACCCTTACCCTCACCCTAACCCTCATCCTCACCCGAACCCTCACCTCAGGGTAACCCTCACCCTCACCCAAAACATCACCCTAACCCTACCCATCACCCTAACCCTAAACCTAAACCTCACCCTAAACGAAACCCTCCCTGTAACCCTCAAATTCACCCTAATCTTCACCCTAACCATAACTCTAACCCTTACCTAAGCAAAACCCTCATCCTCACCCTCACCCTCAACCTAACCCTAACTCTCATCCTAACCCTAACCTTAACCGTAACTCTCACACTAACACTTAACCTAAACCTCACCCTCACTAAAACCCTAACCCTAAACCTCACCCTAACCCTCACCCTCACCCTAACCCTCAAACTCACGTTAAACCACACCCTCACACTCACCCTGACCCTAACCCTAACCGTAATCCTAACCCTAACCCTCACCTTAAACATCACACTAACGCTCAGCCTAACCCTAAACTTCACCCTCATCCTAAACCTCACCCTAACCTTTACCCTCACGCTAAGCCTAAGCCTAAGCCTAACCCTCACCCAGCCTAACCCTAAACTTCACCCTCATCCTAAACCTCACCCTAACCTTTACCCTCACGCTAAGCCTAAGCCTAAGCCTAACCCTCACCCTCACCCTTACTGTTACCCTCAGCCTACCCCTAACCCTAACACTCACCCTAACCCTCAACCTAAACCTACTGCTCATCCTAACCCTCACCCTAACCCTATTCTTCGCCCTGAAACTCACCCTAATACTTACGCTAACCCTTGCCCTAACCCTCACCCTAACTCTAACACTAAGCCTAACCCTCACACTAACCCTAAACCTAAAGCTCACCCTACACCTCAATCAAACCCTAATCCTAAACCTAACCCTCACCCTAACCTTCACCCTCACCCTTACCCTCAACCTAACCCTAACACTAACCTTATCCCTAAGGTTAACACTCACCCTAAACCTCACCCTCACCCTAATTCTAAACCCAAACCTAAACCTAAGCCTCACCCTTACCCTAACCCTAACTCTAACTCTCACCCTAAACCTAACACTCACCCCAAACCTAACCCTAACTCCCACCCTCAACCTAACGCTAAACCTCACCCTAACCCTCAACCTAACCCTAACTCTAACCCTAACCCTCAACCTCACCCTAACCCCAATCCTAACCCTCACCCTAACACTAACCCTTACCCTAACCCTAACCCTCACCCTCACCCTAACCTTCACCTTAACACTTAACCTCACCCTAACCCTCACACTAACCCTCACTCTAACCTTAACCTAACCCTCACACTAAACCTAACCCTAACACTAATAGTAAACATCACCCTAACCCTCACCCTCACCCTAACCCTAACCTTCACCCTCATCCTAATACTCACCCTAAACCTTATCCTCACCCTAACCCTAACCCTAACTCTAACCCTCATACTAACCCTAACCCTCACACTAACCCTAACTCTCACCCTCACCATAAACCTAACCCTAACCGTAACCCTAACCGTAACCCTCAAACTAACCCTAACCCTAAAACTCACCCTAACCCTCATCCTAACCCTAACCCGAACCCTAACCCTAACCCTCACCCTAGATCTCACCCTAACCTTAACCCTAATCCTAACCCTTTTCCTTACCCTAACCCTCAGCCTACAAATTGCCCTCACCCTCATCCTAACCCTAACCCTCACACTAATCCGAAACTTCACCCGAACCCTCATGATAACCCTAATCCTACCCCTCACCCTAACCCTCACCCTAACCCTAACGCTAACCCTCGCCCGTACCCTAAGACTCACCCTCACTCTAACCCTCACTGTCACCCTAACCCTCACCCTAACCCTAAGCCTCACCCACACCCTAACCCTCATCTTCACCCTCATCTTCAACCTCACCTTAACCCTAACCCTAACCCTAACCCTCACCCTCACTGTAGCCCTCCGCCTAACCCTAACCCTAACCCTCACCCTCACAGTCACCCTGACCCTCAGACTATCCCTAACCCTAAAACTAATCCAAACCCTAAACTTCACCATGACCCTCACCCTCACCCTTACCCTAACCCTCACCATCACCCTCACCATAACCTTCACCCTAAACCTTACCCTCACCCTAACCCTCATCCTAAAACTATTCCTAGCGCTAACACTAACCCTCACCCTAACCCTCACCCTAACCCTAATCCTAACCTTAAACATGAACCTAACCCTAACACTCACCTCATCCTAACCCTCAACCTAACATTTACCCTCACCCTAACACTAACCCTAAACCTAACCCTCACAATCACCCTAAACCTAACTCTAATTATCACCCTAACCCTAACCATCACTCTAAACCTAACCCTAACCCAAACCCTCATCTTAAGCCTAAACCTCACTCTAACCCTAACACTAACCCTAAACCTCACCATCACCCTAAATTTCACCCTAAACCTTACCCTCACACTAACCCTCACACTAACCCTCACTCTAAACCTAACCCTAACCCTCACACTAACCCTAACCCTAAACATCACCCTAATCCTCACCCTCACCCCAACCCTAAACTTCACCGTCATCCTAACCCTCACCTAACCCTTACCCAGACCCTCACCATAACCCTAACCCTCACCTTCACCCTAACCCTAACCCAACCCCTTCATCCTAACCTTCATCCTGACCCTAATCCTCACCCTAAACTTAAACCTAAACCTAACCCCCAGCCTCACCCTAACCTTCCCCTAACTCTAACCCTCACCCTAAACCTAACCTTCACCCACACCCTAACCCTCAACCTCACCCTCACTCTCACCATAAACCTCATTCTTAACCTAGCCCTTACGGTAACCCTAACCCTAAACCTTATATAACTGAAACCCTCAACTTCACCCACACCTTCACCCTGACGATAACCCTCACCCTCACCCTAACCCTCACGCTAACCCTAACCTTCACCCTCACCCTCACCCTCACTGCCACAATCACCCTAACCCTAACCCTCACCCTCACCCTAACCATTACCCACACCCAAACCATCACCTTCACCCGAACCCTCACCTCACGGTAACCCTCACGCTCACCCTAAATATCACCCTAACCCTAACGGTCACCCTAACCCTAACTCTAACTCTCACTCTAACCCTAACCCTCCCTCTAACCGTCAAACTCACCCTAATCCTCACCCTAACCATAACCCTAACCCTTACCTAACCGAAACCCTAAACCTCACCCTCAACCTAACCCTCTCATCTTAACCCTAAACTTAACTCTAACTCTCACCCTAACCCTAACCCCAAACCTCACCCTCACCCAAACCATAACCCTAAACCTAACCCTCACCCTAATCCTCACCCTAATCCTAAAACTTACCCTAACCCTCACCCTCACCGTAACCCTCACCCTAAACCTTAAACTCACCCTAATCCTTACACAAACCCTAAACCTAACTCTCATCCTCACACTAACCCTCACTCTCACTCGAACCCTCACCTCACGGTAACCCTCACCCTCACCCAAAACATCACCCTAATCCTTACCCTCACCCTAACCCTAACCCTCTCTCCCGAACCCTCACCTAACAATTACCCTGACCCTAACCTTAACCCTAACTCTAAATCTAACCCTTACCCTCACCCTAACACTCTAACCCTAACCCTAGCTTAATACTCACCAACACCCTAACCCTCACCCTCACCCTCACCCTCTCACCCTCACATTACCCATCAGCCTAACCCTAACCCTAACCCTAAAGCTCACCCTCACCCTAACCCTCACCCCAACCCTCACCCTAACCCTAACCATAAACCTAGCCCTCATCCTCACCCTAATCCTCACCCTCACCCTCACCCTCACCTCAGACTATCCCTAAACTAAAACTAATCATAACCCTAAACTTCACCCTGACCCTCATCCTCACCCTAACCTTAACCCTAACCATCACCCTAACCCTAACCCTCACCCTAACCCTTAACCTAACCCTAACCCTAACCATCACCTTAACCTTCACCTTAACCCTTACCCTCACACTAAGCTTCACACTAACCCTAACTCTAACCCTAACCCTAACCCTCACACTAACTCTAAACCTAACCCTAAACCTAAACATCACCCTAACCCTCTCCCTCACCCCAACCCTAAACCTCACCGTCATCCTAACCCTCACTCTAAACATTACCCTAACCCTCACACTAACCCTAACCCTCACCCTACCCCTTCCCCCTAACCCTCATCCTGACCATCATCCTCAACCTAAACCTAACCCTAACCCTAATCCTCAGCCTCAGCCTAACCCTCACCCTCACTCTAACCGTCACCCTAACCCTAACCCTCACCCACAACCTAAGCCTCAACCTCACCCTCACCCTCACCATAAACCTCACCCTTAACCTAGCCCTTACCGTAACCCTAACCCTAAACCTTACCTAACAGAAACTCTCACCCTCAGCCTCACCCTCACCCTAACCATAACCCTCACCCTCACCCTGACACCCCCAACCTAACCCTAACGCTAACCCTAACCTTCACCCTCACCCTCACCCTCACTGTCACCCTCACCCTAACCCTAACCCTTACCCTCACCCTAACCCTTACCCTAACCCTAACCCTAACCCTAATCAGAACCTTCACCTGAACCCTCATCTCACGGTAACCCTCACCCTCACCCAAAACATCACCCTAACCCTTACCTAACCGAAACCCTCACCCTCACCCTCAATCTAACCCTAACTCTCATCCTAACCCTAAGCTTAACCCTAACTCTCACCCTAACCTTAACCCCCAACCTCACCCTCACCCAAACCCTAACCCTAACCCTCACCCTAACCCTCACCCTAACCATAAAACTAACCCTAACCCTCACCCTCACCCTAACCCTCACCCTAAACCTTAACCTCACCCTAATCCTCACACAAACCCTAACCCTAACCCTCATCTTCACACTAACCCTCACTCTCACTCGAACCCTCACCTCACGGTAACCCTCACCCTCACCCAAAACATCCCCCTAACCCTTAACCTCACCCTAACCCTAACCCTAACACTCTCCCTAACCCTAACCTTCCTTGTAACATTCAAACTCACCCTAACCCTCACCCTAACCCTTACCCTCACCTTAACCCTAACACTAAACCTAACACTAACACCCTAACCTTAAAGATCACCCTAACCCTAACCCTCACCCTCATCCTAACCCTCAGCCTAACAATTACCCTAACCCTAACCATAACCCTAACCCTCACCCTCACCTAACACGCTCACCCTAACCCTCATGCTAACCCTAACCTTAAGGGTACTCCTCACCCTACCCTAACCCTAAACCTAACCCTAATTCTAACCCTCACCCTCACCCTAACACTCTAACCCTCATCCTACCCTAATCCTCACCAACAACCTAACCCTCACCCTCACCCTCACCCTCTCACCCTCACAGTAGACATCAGCCTAACCCTAACCCTAACCCTAATCCTCACCCTAACCCTCACCCTCACCCTCAGACTATCCCTAACCCTAAAACTAATCCTAACCCTAAACTTCACGTTGACCCTCACCCTCACCCTAAACCTAACCCTAACCCTCACTCAAACCCTAACCCTCACGCTAACCATTACCATAAACCTAACCGTAAACCTTACCCTCACCCTACCTCACCCTAACCCTAACAATAACCATCACCCTCACCCTAACCTTCACCCTAACCCTGAATCTCACCCTAACCCTCATCCTAAACCTATCCCTAACACTAACCCTAACACTCACCCTAACCCTCACCCTAACCCTAATCCTAACCTTAAACATCACCCTAACTCTAACACTCACCTCATCCTAACCCTCAACCTAACACTTACCCTCACCCTAACTCTAATCCTAAACCTAACCCTCACCCTCACCCTAACCCTAACTCTCACCCTAAACCTAACCCTCACCCTAAACCTAACCTTAACCCAAATCCTCATCCTAAGTCTAAACCTCACACTAACCCTAACCCTAACCCTAAAACTCACCCTCACCCTAACCTTCACCCTAACCCTTACCCTCACACTAACCCTCACACTAACCCTAACTCTAACCCTAACCCTATCCCTCACAGTAACCTTAACCCTATGCCTAACCCTAACCCTAACCCTAAACTTCACCCTAACCCTCACCCTCACCCTAACCCTAAACCTCAACCTCATGCTAACCCTCACCCTAACCCTAACCCTAGCACTCTCCCTAACCCTAACCCTCCCTTTAAACCTAAAACTCACCCTAACCCTCACCCTAAACCTTACCTTCCCCCTAACCCTCCCCCTAAGCCTGACCCTAACACTAACACAAACCCTAACCTTAAATATCACCCTAACCCTAACACTAACCCTCATCTTAACCCTCCGCCTAACAATTACCTTAACCCTCACCCTCACCATAACCCTAACCCTCACCTAACCCTTACCCTCACCTAACCCTAACCTTAACAGTACTCCTCACTCTGACCCTAACCCTAACCCTAACCCTAACTCTAACCCTCACCCTAACACTCTAACCCTCAACCTACCCTAATCCTGACCGACAGCCTAACCCTCACCCTCACCCTCACCCTAACCCTCACCCTCACAGTAGCCATCAGCCTAACCCTAACCCTAACCCTAACACTCACCCTAATCTTAACCTTCACCCTAACCCTCACCTTCAACCTAAACCTCACAATAACCCTTAATCTCAACCTCAACCTAAACCTAAACCTAACCCTCACACTAACCCTTACCCTCACCCTAACCCTCACCCTCACCCTAACCCTAACCCTAACCCTCATCCTCACCCTAACCCTCACCCTAACCCTAACCCTAACCCTCACCATTACCCTTACTCTCACGGTAACCCTAACCCTAACCCTAAACCTAACCCTCACACAAACTCTAACCCTCACACTAACACTATCCCTCAGTCTATCCCTAACCCTTACCCTAAACCTTACCCTCACCCTAAACTAAGCCTAACCCTAACCCTAACCTTCACCCTCACCCTAACCCTCATTCTCACCCTAAACGTCACCCTAATTCTAAACCTCACCCTAAACCTGAACCTAAACCTCACCCTAATCCTAACCCCCACCCTAAACTTCATTCACACTCTAATCCTCACCCTAACCCTAACCCTAAATCTTACCCTAACCCTAATCCTTACCCTCACCCTCACCCTCAGCCTAACCAAAACCCTAACCCTAATCCTAACCCGAACTCTCACCCTCACCCTAATCCTAAACCTAACCGTTACCATAACCCTCACACTCATCCTCACTTTACCCCTAACCGTAACCCTAACTCCAACCCTCAAACTAACCCTAACTCTAACCCTAACCTTCACCCTAACCCTAATCCTAAACTTAAACATAACCCTAACACTCATCTCATCCTAACCCTCAAGCTAACCCTTACCCTCACACTAACTCTAACCCTAAAACTAACCCTCACCCTCAACCTAACCCTAACTCTAACTCTCACCTTAACCCTAACCATCACCCTAAACCTAACCCTATCCCAAACCCTCAGCCTAAGTCTAAACCTCACCCGAACCCTAACCCTAACCCTAAACCTCACCCTCACCCTAACCTTCACCCTAAATCTAACCCTCAGCTTAAGCCTCACACTAACCCTAACCCTAACCCTAACCCAAACCCTCATAATAACCCTAACCCTAACCCTAAACATCACCCTAACTCTCACCCTCACCCTAACCCTAAACCTCACCCTCATCCTAACCCTCACCCTAACCCTTACTCTCACCCTAACCTTAACCCTAATACTCTCCCTAACCCTCACCCTCCTTCTAACCCTCAAACTCACCCTAAGCTTCACCCAAACGCTTATCCTCACCCTAACCCTCACGCTAAGCCTAACCCTAACACTAACACTAATCCTAAACTTAAACATTACCCTAACCCTAACCCTCACCATCATCCTAACCCTCAGCCTAACAATTACCGTAACCCTAACCCTAACCGTAACCCTTACCCTTACCCTCACCTAACCCTTTCCCTCACCGTAAACCTAACCCTAACCCAACCCCTTACCCTAACCCTCATGCGAACCCTAACCTTAACAGTAATTCTCACCCTGACCCTAAACCTAACCCTAAATCTAACCCTCATCCTCAACCTAACACTCTAACCCTCACCCTACCCTAATCCTCACCCACAAACTAACCATCAACTTCACCCTAACCCTCACCCAAAACTTCACCCTTAACCTAACCCTCACCCTAACCCTAACCCTAAACCTTATCTAACCGAAACCCTCACACTCACCCTTGCCCTCACCCTAACCCTAACCCTCACCCTCACCCTAACAATTACCCTCACCCTAACCCTCATGCTAACCCTAAACCTCACCCTCACCCGCACCCTCATGGTCACCCTCACTCTAACCCTAACCCTCACCCTCACCCTAACACCCTCACCCTACCGCTCACCCTCACCTGAACCCTCACCTCAGTGTAACCCTCACCCTCACCCAAAACATCACCCTAACCCTAAACATCACCCTAACCCTAACCCTAAACCTCAAGCTAACCCTAACCCTCCTAACCCTCAAACTCAACCTAATCCTCACCCTAACCATAACCCTAATCCTTACCTAACCGAAAGCCTCACGCTCACCCTCACCCTCAACCTAACCCTATCTCTCATCCTAACCCTAACCTTAACCCTAACTCTCACCCAACACTAACACTAAACCTCACCCTCACCCAAACCCTAACCCTAACCCTCAACCTCACCGTAACTCTAAGCCTAACCCTAACCCTAACACTCACCCTCATATTAAACCTAAACCTATAACTAAACCTCACCCTCACACTCACCCTAAACCTAACACTAACCCTCACCCTGACCCTAAAACTAAACAAAACCCTAACCCTAACCCTTCCCCTCACCCTAACACTTAACCTAACCCTAAACCTCAACCTCACCCTAAATCTAAACCTAACCATAACCTTCATCCTAACCCTAACACTCACCCCAAACCTAACCCTAAACTTCATCCACACCCTAACACTCACCCTCACCCTAACGCTATCCCTAACCCTCACCCTCATGCTAACCCTCACACTTACCCTTGCCCTCACGTTAACCCTAATCCTAACCCTAACCCTAACCCTCACACTAACACTAAGGCTCACACTAACCCTAACCCTACCCCTCACCCTAACCCTCCACTTAAACCTAACTCTAACCTTTACCCTCACCCTAACCCTAACCCTGACCCTAACCCTCACCCTCACCCTCACCATCACCCTTACCCTAACCCTAAACCTACCCCTCACCCTAACCCTCAACCTAAACCTAACCCTGGAAGTAACCCTCACGCTAACCCTAACCCTCACCCTCACCCTCAGCCTAACTTTAACCCAAACCCTAATCCTAAACCTAAGCCTCACCCTCACCCTCACCCTAACCCTAACCCTTACCCTCACTCTAAACCTAACCCTAAACCTAACCCTCACAATAACCCTAACCCTCACCCTAACCCTAACTCTGCTACTCACCCTAAATCTCATCCTAACCCCAACCTTATCTGTAGTACTCACCCTAACCCTAACCATAACCCTCACCCTCAGCCTAACCCTCACTCTCACGTGAACCCACACCCTAACCCTAACCCTAACCCTAACCCTAACCCTAACCCTAACCCTAACCCTCACCTTAAATATCACACTAACGCTCACCCTAACCCTAACCTTCAACCTCATCCTAAACCTCACCCTAACCTTTACCCTCATGCTAAGCCTAACCCTAACCCTACCCCTCACCCTCACCCTTACCGTTACCCTCACCCTACCCCTAACCCTAACCCTTACCCTATCAACCTATACCTACTGCTCAGCCTAACCCTCACCTTAACCCTATTCCTTACCCTGAAACTCACCCTAATCCTTACTCTAACCCTTACGGTAAACCTCACCCTAGCCCTCACCCTAAAATTATCCTCACCCTAACCCTAACCCTCACACTTACCCTAATCCTAACCTTAAACATCACCCTAACCCTTACCCTCACCCTAATCCTAACCCTCACCCTAACACTTACCTTCATCCTAAACCTAATCCTAAACCTAACCCTCACCCTAACCCTAATCCGAATCCTAACCTTAACCATCACCCTAGCCCTAACTCTCAACCTAACCCTCACCCTAACTCTAATCCTAACATTAAACATCACCCAAACCCTAAACCTCACAGTCATCCTAAACCTCACCCTAACACTTACCCTCACCCTAACTCTAACCCTAAACCTAAACCTCACCCTCACCCTAACCCTAACTCTAAATCTCACCGTAACCCAAATCCTCACCCTAAACCTCACCCTAACCCTCACCCTCACCCTAACTCTAAACATCACCCTAACCCTCAACCTAACCTTAACTCTACCTTTAACCTTCAACCTCAACCTAACCTAACCCTTACCCTTATGCTCACCCTAACCCTAACCGTATCCTTATCCCTCACACTATTCCTAACCCTCACCCTAACCCTAACCATACCCCTCACTCTAACCCTCACCCTAGCACTAATACTAACCCTAACCATCACCCTAACCCTAACCCTAAACCTCAACCTCACTCTAACACTCCCTGTCACCCTAAACCTCACACCCTAACCCTCACCCACAACCCAACCTTCACCCTCACCCAAAACCTCACCCTATCCCTAACCCTAACCCTAACCCTCACCCTCAACCTCACCTTCACCCTAACCCTAACCCTAACCCTCACCCTCACCCTAACCCTCACCCTCACACTAAACATCACCCTAACTCTAACCCACACCCTAATGCTAAACCCAAGCCTCACCCTAAAACTAACCCTCACCCTAAATTTCACTCACACTCTAATCTTCACGCTAACCCTAACCCTAAATCTTACCCTAACCCTAAACTTCACTCTCACCCTCACCCTCAGCCTAAACCAAACCCTAACCCTAATCCTAAACGTAACTCTCACCCTCACCATGAACCTAACCCTAACCGTTACCCTAACCCTAGCCCTCACCGTAATCCTAACTCGAAACCTAACCTTCACCGTAACCTTAACCCTCACCCTAACCCTCACGCTGATACTAACCCTCACCCTAAACACTACCCTCACCCTAACACTAACCCTCACCTTAACCCTAAAACTCACACTAAACCTAACCTTATGCCTCACCTTAACCCTCATCCTAACCCTAAGCCTAACCCTAACATTCACCCTAACCCTAACCCTAACACTCACCCTGACCCGCAGCCTAACCCTAACTCTTACCCTAATAATAAACCTATCCCTCACCTTCACACTCACCCTAATTCTAACCCTAACCCTAATCCTAACTATACCCCTCACCCTCACCCTCACCCTAACCCTCACCCTCACCCTAGCCCTCGGCCTAACCGTAAACCTAACTCTAACCATTACCCTAACCCTATCCCTAACCCGCACACTAATCCTCATCCTAAACCTAACCCTAACCCTCATGCTCACCCTAACCCTAACACTAACCCTCAACCTAACCGTAAACCTCACCATCACCCTCACCCTCAACCTATCCCTAACCCTACCCCTCACCCTAAACCTCATCCTAACACTAACCCTAACCCTAACACGAACACTAATCCTAAACCTAACCCTAAACCTCACCCTCACCCTCATCCTCACCCTAACCTAACACTACACCTCACCCTAACCCTCATCTTAACCCTAACACTAACCCTAACCCTAACCGTCACCCTCACCCTAAACCTAACCCTAACCCTTACCCTCAACCTAACCCAAACCTTCACCCTCACCCTCAGTCTAACCCTAAACCTAACCGCAATCCTAACCCTAACCCTCACCTCACCCTCACCCTAACCTCACCCTAAACCTAACCCTAATCTTAACCCTCACACTAACCCTCACGCTAACCCTAACTCTAACCCTCACTTCCACCCTAACCCTAAACAAAACTCTAACCCTAAACCTCACCCTACCCCTCACCCTAACCCTTAACCTAACCCTAATCCTAACCCTCACCCTAACCCTAAAACTAACCCTCACCCTCACCCGAACCCTAACCCTCACCCTAAGGCTTACCCTAACCCTCATCCTCACCCTAACACTCACCCTCACCCTAAACCTATCCCTAACCCTCACCCTCATCCTAACCCTCACCCTTACCCTTACCCTCACGGTAACCCTAACCCTAAATCTAATCCTAACCCTCACACTTACACTAAGGCTCACACTAACCCTAACCCTACCCCTCACCCTAAACCTCAACCTAAACCTAACCCTAACCCTAACCCTAAACCTCAACCTAACCCTTACGCTCATCCTTACCCTAACCCTCTCAAGAAACCTAACCCTCACCCTAACCCTAACACTAAACCTCACCCTGACCCTCAAGCTCATCCTCAGCCTAAGCCTATCCCTAACACTAATCCAAACACTAACCCTCACCCGCACCCTCAAGCTAAGTCTAACCCGAAACCTAATCCTGACCCTCACACTCACCCTCACCCTCACGTTAAGCCTCAGCCTCAGCCTCAACTCACCCTAACCCGAACCTTAACCCGAACCCTCACGCTAACTCTAAACCTCAACCTAACCCTCAACCTAACCCTAACTCTAACCCTAACCCTCAACCTGACACTGGCCCTCACCCTTACCATAACCCTCACCCTAAATCTAACCCTCACCCTAACCCTCACCCTCAACCTAATCCTCACCCTAACCCTTACCCTCACACTAACCCTCACACTCACCCTATCCGTAACCCTACCCCTACCCCTCACACTAACCCTAAACCTAGTCCTAACCCTAAACCTCACCCTAACCCTAAGCCTAATCCTAAACTTCACCCTCACCCTAGCCCTCACCCTAACCCTAATCCTAACCCTAACCCTCACCCTCACCCTAACCCTATCCCTAACCATAACACACACACTAAATGTAACCCTCACCCTAACCCTAACCCTACCCCTCACACTAACCCTAAACCTAGTCCTAACCCTAAACCTCACCCTAACCCTAAGCCTAATCCTAACCTTCACCCTCACCCTAGCCCTCACCCTAACCCTAATCCTAACCCTAACCCTCACCCTAACACTAAACCTCACCCTAACCCTAACCCTCACCCTCACCCTAACCCTTACCCTAAACCTAACCCTAATATTAACCCTAAATCTCACCCTAAACCTAACCCTTAACTTAACCCTAACCCTCACCCTAACCCTCACCCTAACCCTAACCCTAAACCTAACCCTATCCCTCACCCTAACACTTACCCTGATCCTCACCCTAACCCTCACAATGAACCTATCCATCACCCTAACCCTAACACTAACCATCACCCTCACACTCACGCTCACCCTCAGCCTAACACTAAACCTAACCTTAATCCAAACACTAACCCTCACCCTCACCCTCAACCTAACCCTAACCCGACCCCTAAACCTCACTCTCACACTCACCCTCACCCACAACTTAAACCTCAGTCTTAGCCTCACCCTCAACCTAACCCTAACCCGAACCCTAACCCGAACCCTAACCGTAAACCTGACCCTAACCATAACCCTAACATACAACGTAATCCTCATTCTCTCTCTCAACCTCACCCTATACCTCAACCGAACCCTAACCCTCATCCTTACCCTAACCCTCACAAGAAACCGAACCCTCACCCTAACCCTAACACTAAACCTCACCCTCACCCTCACGCTCACCCTCAGCCTATCCCTAACCCTAACACTAATCCAAACACTAACCCTCACCCTCACTCTCAAGCTAACCCTAGCCTGAAACCTAACCCTGACCCTCACCCTCAATCTTACACTCACTGTCACCCTAATCCTCACCATACACTAAACCTCACTGACACCCTAACCCTCACCCTCACCCTCACCCTCACCCTCACCCTCACCTTAGCCATCGGCCTAACCTTAAACCTAAACCTAACCATTACCCTAAACCTAACCCTAACCCTAACCCTCAAACTAACCCTAACGCTCACACTAACCCTCACCCTAACCCTCATCCTAAGCCTAATCCTAACCCTCACGCTCACCCTAACCCTAACCCTCACCCTCACCCTCATCCTCAACCTAACCCTAACCCTACCCCTAACTCTAACCATAACCCTCTCCGTAAGCCTCAACCTCACACTATACCTAACCCTAACCCAAACCCTCACCCTACCCCTCACCCTCACCCTAAGCCTAACCCTAACTCTAACACTAACCTAAAACCTAACCCTCACCCTCACCCTATCCCTAAACCTAAACCTCACCCTCACCCTAAGCCTAACCTTAAACATCACCCTAACCCTCATCCTAACCCTAACCCTAACCCTTGTCCTAAACCTCACCCTAACCCTTACCCTCATCCTAAGTCTAACCCTAAACCTAACCCTCACACTAACCCTAACACTAACCCTCACCCTCACACTCACGCTCACCCTCAGCATAATCCTAATCCTAACTCTAATCCAAACACAAACTCTCACCCTCATCCTCAAACTAACCCTAATCCTCACCCTAATCCTCAACCACACACTCATCCTCAACCTCAACTAAACCTCAGCCTCAGCCTCAACCTCACCCTAACCGTAACCCAAACCCTCACCCTAACCGAAACTCTGATCTTAAGCCTAACCCTAACCCATACCCTAACCCTCACCCTCACAATAGGCCTCACCCTAACCCTAACTCTAACCCTCACCCTAACTCTAAACCTCACCCTAACCCTCACCCTCATCGTATCCCTCACCCTAACCCTTACCTTCCCCAAAACCCTAACGCTCACCCTAACCCTAAACTTACCCCTCATCTTAACCTTCACCCTAACCCTTACCCTAAACCTAACCCTAACGTTAACACTAAATCTCACGCTAAACCTAACCCTTAACTTAACTCTAACCCTCACCCTAACGCTCACGCTAACCCTAACCCTTCCCCTCACCCTAACCCTCAACCTAACCCTTACCCTCATCCTCACCCTAACCCTCAAAATAAACCTAACCCTCACCCTAATCCTAAAACTAACCATCACCCTCACCCTCACGCTCACCCTCAGCCTAACTCTAACCCTAACCCTAATCCAAACACTAACCATCATCCTCACCTCAACCTAACCCAAACCCGAACACTAACGCTCACCCTCACACTCACCCTCACACTCACCGTAACCTTAAACCTCAGCCTCAGGCTCACCCTCAACCTAACCCTAACCCTAAGTCTAACCCTCACACTAATCGTAACCCTGACCCTAACATTAAACGTAAGCCACACCCTAACCCTCACACTCACCCTCAACCTCACCCTAACCCTCACCCTCATCCTTACCCTCACCCTAACCCTAACCCTCACCTTAACACTCATCCTAACCCTACGCCTAACACTAATACCCTAACCTTAACCCTAACCCTAACACTCACCCTGAACCTCAGCCTAAACCTAACCCTAACCCTAATCCTAACCCTATACCTCACCCTCACACTCACCCTAATTCTAACCCTAACCCTAACCCCAAATAAACCCTTCACCCTAACCCTCATACTAACCTCACCCTAACCCTAACCCTAACACTCATCCTCACCCTAACACTCACTCTCACCCTAACCCTATCCCTAAAACTAACCCTCATCCTAACCCTCACCTTCCACTTCTCAGGGTAACCCTAACCCTAAACGTAATCCTAACCCTCACACTAACATTAAGGCTCACACTAAACCTAACACTACCCCTCAACCTAACCCTCAACCTAAACCTAAACGTAACCCTAACCCTCACCCTAACACTAACCTTCACCCTAAACCTCACCCTCACCCTCACCCTCACCCTAAACCTAAACCTACCCCTCACCCTAACCCTCAACCTGAACCTAACCCTAACCCTAACCCTCACACTAACCCTAACCCTCAACCTCACCCTCACCCTAACCCTAACCCAAACCCTAGTTCTAACCGTAAGCCTCGCCCTCACCCTCACCCTAACCCTAACCCAAACCCTAGTTCTAACCGTAAGCCTCGCCCTCACCCTCACACTAATACTTACCCCAACCCTAACCCTAACTCTCATTCTTACCCTAACCCTAAACCTAACCCTAACCCTCACCCTAATCCTAACCCTCACCCTAAACCTAACCGTAAGCCTCCCTCTAACCCTAACCCTAAACATTACCCTAAACCTAACCCTAACATTAACACTAACCGTCACCCTAAAACTAAACCTAAACTTAACCCTAACCATTCCCTTAACCCTCACCCTAACCCTAACCTTTCCCTAACCCTCCCCTCACCCTAAACCTCAACATAACTCTTACCCTCATCCGCACCCTAACCCTCACAATAATCCTAACCCTCACCCTAATCCTAACACTAACCCTCACGCTCACCCTCACACTCACCCTCAGCCTAACCCTAACCCTAACACTAATCCAAACACTAACCCTCACAATCAACCTAATCCTAAACCTAACCCGAACCCTAACCCTCACCCTCACATTTACCCTCACCCTCACCTTAAACCTCAGCCTCAGCCTCAACCTCCACCTAATCCCAACCTAACCCTCATTTTAACCGTAACCCAGACCCTAACCCTAACCCTAACCCACACCCTAAACTTCACCCTCACCCTCACCCTCAACCTAACACTCACCCTCAACCTAGCCCTCACCCTCACCCTAACCCTAGAGCTAACACTCACCCTAACTCTAAACCTCACCCTAACCCTCAGCCTCATTTTAACCCTCACCCTAACACTAACCTTCACCCTAACCCTAACCCTAACCCTCACCCTCACCTTCAACATCCTCACCCTAGCGCTCAGCCTAAACCTCACCGTCACCCTAACCCTCACGCTACCCTAACCCACACCGACACCCAAACCTAACCCTCACCCAAACCCTCACCCTTCCCCTCACCCGCACCCTTAGCCTAACCCTAACCCTAACCCTAATCCTAAACATAACCCTCACCCTTCCCTAACCCTTACACAAACCCTAAACCTCACCCTCACCCTAACCCTCACCCTAACATTAACCTTAACACTAAACCTCCCCCTCACCCTAACCCTCAAACTAAACCTTACCCTCATCCTCACCCTAACCTTCACCCTAACCCTAACACTAACCCTCACCCGCAGCCTAACCCTAACTCTAACTCTCACCCTAAACCTAACCCTCAACCTAACCTAACCCTAACCCTAACCCTCACCCTAACTCTAAACCTCACCCTAACATTCAACCTAACCCTAACACTCAACCTAAACCTAACCCTAACCCTAACGCTCACGCTAACCCTAACCCTCGCCCTCACCCTCAGCCTAACCCTAACTCAAACCCTAATCCTAATTCTAAGCTTCAGCCTCACCCTCACCCTTACTCAAACCCTAACCCTAACCCTCACCCTAACACTAAACCTAACCCTAACCCTCACCCTAATCCTAACGCTCATCCTAAAGCTAACCATAAACCTAACTCTCATCCTCACCTTAACCCTAACCGTCACCCTCACCTTCACCCTAAACCTAACCCTAACCCTCACCCTAACCGACACCCCAACCCTAACGTTAACCCTAAGCCTCACCCTCATCCTACCCTCACCCTACCCTTACCCTCACCCTAACCATAATCCTATCCCTAAACCTAACCCACACACTAACCCTAACCCTCACCCTAACCCTAACACTACCCCTCACGCTAACCCTCAACCTATACCTAAATCTAACCCTAACCCTTACCCTAACCCTAATTCCTACCTAAACAAAACCCTCACCCTCAGCATCACCTTAATCCAAACCCTCACCCAAGCCCTAATACTTACCCTCACCCTAACTCTCACCCAAACCCTAATCCTGTCCGTAACCCTAAACCTAATCCTTACATAACCGAAACACTCACCCTCACCCTAACCCTAACCCTACTCTTCATCCTAACACTACCCCTTACCGTAAACCTCACTCTCACCCTAACCCGAACCCAAACCCTCACCCTTCCCCTCAACCTCAACCTAAGCCTAACCCTAACCCTAACACTAATCCTAAACTGAACCCTCATCTTCACCCTAACCGTAAAACTAACCCTCACCCTAACCCTAACCCTAACCCTCACCCTAACCCTCACCGTCACCCTAACCCTCACCCTACCCTAACCCTCACCGACAGCCTAACCCTCACGCTCACCCTTACCCTCACCCTAACGCTCACCCTCACCCTACCCTCAGCCTAACCCTAACCCTAAACCTCACCCGAAGCCTAACCCTAAACCTAACCCTCAAACTAGCCCTAACACTCACACTAACCCTAATCCTACCCATCATCCTAATCCTCATCCTAAACCTAACCCTAACCCTCACCCTCACCCTTACCCTAACCCTAACCCCCACCTTAACCCTAAACCTCACCCTCACCCTCACCCTCAACCTAACCCTAACCCTAACCTTCACCCTAAACCTCATCCTAAACCTAACTCTAACCCTAGCACTCAAAGTAATCCTAAACCTAACACTAAACCTCACCCTCACCCTCAAACTCAGCCTAACACTAAACCTCACCCTAACCCTCACAACTACCCTAACCCTCACCGACACCTTATCCCTCACCCTCACCCTCACCCTAACCTTCACCCTCACCCTAGCCCGCAGCCTAACCCAAACCTATCCCTAAAACTAACACTAAGCCTCACCCTAACCCTCATGTTCACCTTAACCCTAACCATAACCCAAACCCTCACCTTAACACTCAACCAACCCCTAACCCTAACACTAACCCTAACCCTCACCCTGACACTAACCTTAAGCCTAACCCTAACCTTCACCCTACCCTAAAGATAACCCTAATCCTAAACCTCACCCTACGCCTCACCCTAACCCTAAACCTAACCCTAACCCTCACCATCATACTAAACCTCACCATTTCACTTAAACTCACGGTAACCCTAACACTAACCCTAACCCTCACTCTAACCCTACACCACACACTAACCCTAACCCTACCCCTCGCCCTAAACCTCATCCTAAACCTAACACTCACCCTAACACTCACCCTAACCCTAACCCTAAACCTAACCCTAACCCTAATCCCACACCTCAACCTAACCCTCATCCTAACCCTAACCCCAACCCTTACACTCACCCTAACCCTAAACATAACCCTAACCCTCACCCTCAACCTCACCCTCAGCCTAACCCTAACCCTCACCCTAAACCTTACCCTCAACCTACCCTAACCCTAACCCTAACCATAACACTAACCCTAAACCTAACCCTAAGCCTCACCCTCACCCTCACACTCACCCTCACCCTAACCGTCACCCACACCCTAACCCTCACCCTCACACAAACGCTCAGCCTCACCCTAAACATCACCCTAAGCCTAACCAGAACCCTAACCCTAACCCTAACCCTCACCCTCACCCTAACCCTCACCGTCATCTTAACCCTCATCCTACCCTAACCCTCACCGACACCCTAACCCTTACCCTCACCCTCACCCTCACCCTACCCTCAGCCTAAGCCTAAACCTAACCCTAATCCTCAGCCTAACACTAACCCTAACCCTACCCCTCACACTAACCATCATCCTAAACATAACCCTAGCCCTCACACTCCCCCTAACCCTAACTCTAACCCTAACCCTAACGCTCACCCTCACCCTAACCCTCACCCTCATCTTAACCCTCATCCTACCCTAACCCTCACCGACACCCTAACCCTCACCCTCACCCTCACCCTCACCCTACCCTCAGCCTAAGCCTAAACCTAACCCTAATCCTCAACCTAACCCTAACCCTAACCCTACCCCTCACACTAACCATCATCCTAAACATAACCCTAGCCCTCACACTCCCCCTAACCCTAACCCTAATCCTAACCCTAACCCTCACCCTAACCCTAAACAACACCCTCACCCTTACCCTCAACCTAACCCTAACCCTACCCCTCACCCTAAACCTCATCCTAACCCTAAACCTAACCCTAAAACACACTAATCCTAAGCCTAACCCTAAACCTCACCCTCAAAATCACCCTCACCCTCACCCTTAACATTAATCCTACACTTCACAATAAACCTCATCCTAACCCTAACCTTAACCCTTACACTCACCCTTACCCTCAACCTAACCCTAACCCTCACCCTCACCCTCACCCTCAGCCTAACCCTAGCCCTAACCCTAAACCTTACCTTCACCCTACCCTAACCCTCGCCCTAACCCTAACACTCACCCAAACACTAAATTTAACACTAATCCTAACCCTAACCCTAACACTCACCCTCACCCTAACTGTAAAACTCACTGGAACACTCAACCTAACCCTAACTCGAACTCTAACCCTAAACCTCTCCCTAAACCTCACCTTAATCCTTACCCTCACCCTAAACCTAACCCTAACCCGCACCCTCACCCTAAACCTCACCCTCACCCTCACCCTCACCCTCAACCTAACCCTAATCCTAACTCTCACCCTAAACCTCATCCTAAACTTAACCCTAACCCTAACACACTAATTTTAGACCCAACCCTAAACCTCACCCTCACCCTCACCCTGAGCCTAATAGTAACCCTCACCCTAGCCCTCAGCCTAACCCATACCCTAAACCTAACTAACCCTAAAGCTCACCCTCATCCTAACCCTCACAATTACACTTACCCTCACGGTAACCCTAACCCTAACCCTAACCCTCACACTAACCTTACCCCTCACACTAACCCTAACCCTACCACTCGCCCTAACCCTCATCCTAAACCTAACACTAACCCTAACACTCACCCTAACCCTAAGCCTAACCCTCACCCTAGCCCTCACCCTCACCTTAACCCTAATCCTACACCTCACCCTAACCCTCATCCTAAACCTAACCCTAACCCTTACACTCAACCCTAAACCCTCATCCTCATCCTCACCCTCAGCCTATTCCTAACCCTCACCCTAAACCTTACCCTCACCCTACCCTAACCCTAACCATAACCCTAACCCTAACACTCAACCAAACCCTAACCCTAACAACAACCCTAAACCTAACCCTAACCCTCTCCCTCACCCTAACACTCACCCTGACCCTCACCCAAACCCTAAACCTCACCCGAACACGCACCTTCACGCTAAAACTCACCCTCACACTAAACATCACCCTAACCCTAACCAGCACCCTAACCCTAAAACTAACCCTCAAGCTAACCCTAATCCTAACATTCACCTTAACGCTAAGCCTAAGCCTAACCATAACACCAATCCTAAACCTAACCCTCACCCACACCCTAACCTAAAACCTATCCCTAAAACACCCACACACTCACCCTAACCATAACCTAACCCTCACCCTCACCCTACCCTAACCAAAACCCTAACCCTACCCCTCACCCTACCCCTCACCCTAACACTTAACCTAACCAAAATCCTCACCCTCACCATAACACTAAACCTAACCCTAACCCTCATCCTAGCCCAAACCCTCACCCTAACCCTAAACCTAACCCTCATCCTTACCCTAACACTCACCCTCGCCCTAACCCTATCCCTAAACCTCACCCTCATCCTAACCCTCACCCTTACCCTTACCCTCATGGTAACCCTAAACCTAACCCTAACCCTCACACTAACAGTAAGGCTCACACTAATCCTAACCCTACCCCTCACCCTAATGCTAAACCGAAACCTAACACTAACCATTACCCTAAACCTAACCCTAACATTAAACCTAACCCTCACCCTATACCTAAACCTAAACTTAACCCTAACCCTAAGCCTCACCCTAAATCTAATCCTAACCCTAAACCTCCCCCCCACCCTAACCCTCAATGTAATCCTTACCGTCATCCTCACCCTAACCCTCACAATAAACCTAAACCTCAGCCTAACCCTAACACTAACACTCACCCTCACCCTGACGCTCACCCTCAGCCTAACCCTAACCCTCAAGGTAACCCTCACTCTAACCCTAACCCTAACCCTAACCCTCCCCCTCACCCGAACCCTCAACCTAAACCTTAACCTCATCCTCACCCTAACCCTCACACTAACTCTAACACTAACCCTCACTCTCACCCTAACCCTAACTCTAACTCTCAACCTAAAACTAACCCTAACCTGCACCCTCAGCCTAACTCTAAACCTCAAACTCACCCTCAACTTAAACCTAATCCGATCCCTAACCCTCACCCTCACCCTCACCCTCACCCTCACTTTAAAACTCAGCCTCAGCCTCAACCTCACCCTAAAACTTACCCTATCCCTCACCCTAATTGTAACCCTGACCCTAACCCTAACCCTAACCCACACCCCAACACGCACCCTCACCCTCATCCTCACCTTAAGCCTCACCCTCAACCTAGCCCTCACCCTAACCCTAACCCTAACGCTAACCCTCACCCTAACTCTATCCTCACCCTGATCCTCAGCCTCATCTTAACCCTCACCCTAACCGAAACCCTAACACGCACGCTAACCCTTAAACTCACCTTCATCCTAGCCCTCAACCTAACCCTTACCCTCACCCTAACCCTAATCCTAACCCTTACCTAATCAAACCCTCGCCCTCAGCTCCACTCTAATACTAACCCACACCCAAACCCTAACACTTACCCTCACCCTAACCCTCACCCAAAACCTAATCCTCTCCCTAACCCTAAACCTAACCCTCACGTAACCAAAACCCTCAACCCTACCCTCACCCTAACCCTAACCCTACCCCTCAGCCTAACCCTCACACTAACATTAACCCTCACCCTCACCATGACCTTAATCCTAAACCTAAACCTTAACCTAACCCTCACCCTCACTCTAACCCTCACCCTAACCATTACCCTCACCCTAACCCTAAACCTAATCCTAACCTTAACCCTCACACTAACCCTCCCCTAACCCTAACCCTAACCCTAACTCTAATCCTAAACCTAATACTCACCCTCACCCTAACACTAAACCTATCCCTAAAACTCACCCTCACATTCACCCTAACCCTAACCCTATCCCTCACCATCACATTAACCCTAACCAAAACCCTAACCCTAACCCTGACCCTACCCCTCACCCTAATCCTTAACCTAAACCTAACCCTCACCCTCAACCTAACCCTACAAATAACCCTAACCCTCACCCTAACCCTAACCCTCAACCTAACCATCATCCTCACCCTAACAGTCACCCTCACCCTAACCCTGTCCCTAACTCTCACCCTCATCCTAACCCTCAGCCTTACCCTTACGCTCACAGTAACCCTAACCGTAACCCTAACCCTAACCCTCACACTAACACTAAGGCTCACACTTACCCTAACCCAACCCTTCACCCTAACACTCAACCTAACCCTAACCCTCACCCTCACAATAACTGTAAACCTACCCCTCACCCTAACACTCAACCTAAACTTAAACCTAAACCTAAACCTCACCCTCACCCTCAGCCTAACCCTAACCCAAAACGTAATCCTAACCTTAAGCCTCAACCTCACCCTCACCCTAACCGTAACCCCAACCCTAACCCTCAACCTCACCCTAACCTTAAACCTAACCCTAACCCTCACCTTAACCCTAACCCTTACCCTAAACCTAACCCTAACATTAACCCAAAACCTCACCCTAAACCTAACCCTAAACTAAACCCTAAACCTCACCCTCAGCCTAACCCTAACCCTAACCCTAATTGTAACCCTATTCCTCACCTCACCCTCACCCTAACTCTAAAACTCACCCTAAATCTCAACCTAACCTAACTCTAACCCTAAACCTAAACCTCACCCTAAACCTCACCCTAACCCTTACCCTCACTCTACTCCTAAACCTAACCCTAATCCTCACAGCAATCCTAACCCTCACCCTAACCCTAACTATACCCCTCAACCTAACCCTCACCCTAACACTAATACGAACCCTAAACATCACCCTAACCCTAACTTTAACCCTCGCTCTAACCCTCACCCTAACACTCATGCTTACCCTAAACCTCACTCTCACCCTACCTTCATCCTAACCCTTACCCTCACCCTAACCTATCCCTAACCATAACCTTCACACTAAACCTAACCCTCACTCTATCCCTAACCCTACCCGTCACCTAACCCTAAACCTAACCATGAACCTCACCCTAACCCTAAGCCTAATCCTAACCCTCACCCTCACCCTAGCCCACACACTAACCCTAATCCTAACCCTAACCCTAACCGTCAACCTAACCGTAAACCTCACCCTAACCCTAACCCTCACCCTCACCCTAGCCCTTACCCTAAACCTAACCCTAACATTAACCCTAACTCCCACCCTAAACCTAACCATAAACTTAACCCTAACCCTAACCATAACCCTCACCCTAACCCAAACCCTAACCCTAACCCTCACCCTCACCTAACCCTTACCCAAATCCTCACCCTAACACTCACAATAAAACTAACCCTCACCCTAACACTAACACTAACCCTCACCATCACCCTCACGCTAACCCTCAGCCTAATCCTAGCCCTAACCCTAATCCAAACACTAACCCCCAACCTCACCCGCAACCTAAACCTAACCCTCACTGTCACCCTATCCCTCACCCTAACCTTAACCCTCACCTTAAACCAAACCCTAACCCTCACCCTCACCCTAGCCCTCAAACTCACCCTAAGCCTAACCCTAACCCTAACAGTAATCCTAAACTTAACCCTCAGGCTAACCCTCACCCTAACCCTAACCTTAACCTAACCCTCACCCTAACCCTAACTCTAAATCTAACCCTCATCCTAAACCTAACCATCACCCTAACCCTAACCGAACCCTCAAACTAAAGCTCAAAATAACCCTTACGTTCACCCTCAACCTCACCGTCACCCTAACTCTAACCCTAACCCCAATCCTAACCCTAGCCCTCACCCTAACCGTAAGCCTAACCCTATACATAACCCTCAACCTCACCATCACCCTAACCCTAGTCTTATCCCTAAGCCTCACCCTCACCCACACCCTCACCCTAACCCTAACCATAACCCTAACCCGCCCCCTAAACCTAAACCTCACCCTCACCCACACACTAATCCTAACCCTATCCCTAACCCTCCCCCTCACACAAACCCTCACCCTAACCCTTACCCCTCACCCTTACCCTAATACTAACCTTAATCCTCACACTAACCCTAACCCTCACCCTCACCCTAAACCTAAACCTAACCCTAAGCCTCACCCTAACCCTTACCCTCACACTAACATTAAACCTAATATTAAATCTCACCCTGTCCCTAACCCTAACCCTAACCCTCACCCTCACCCTAGTGCTCACCCTAACTCTAACCCTAACCTTAAACCTCAACCTCACAATCACCCTCAGCCTAACTCTAACTCTAACCCTAACACTAAACCTAATCTTAACCCTAACCCTAGACCTCAACCTCACCCTCATCCTCAGACTAACTCTAACTCTAACCCTAACACTAAACCTAACACTAAACCTCACCCTCAGCCTCACCCAAACCCTAAACCTAACCCTAACACTCACACTCACCCACACCCTCATCCTAACTCTAACCGTAACACTAACCTTCACCCTAACAGTAAACCTCAAAATAACCCTAACCCTCACCCTCAACAACACTTTAATCCTAACCCTAATCTTAAGCCTAATACTCATGCTCACCCTAACCCTCACCCTAAACTTTTCCGTCACCCTAACCCTAACCCTAACACTCACACTAACCTGAACCCACAACCTCACCCTAAACTTTTCCCTCATCCTAACCCTAACCCTAACACTCACACTAACCCGAACCCACACCCTCACCCTAAACTTATCCCTCACCTTAACTCTAACCCTAACACTCACACTAACCCGAACCCACACCCTCACCATAACCCTAACCCTAAACCTAACCCTCCCCCTCCCACTCCCCCACAACCTCAGTCTAACCCTAACCGTAATCCTAATCCTAAACCTAACACTCACTCTCATCCTCAAACTAAACCTAACCCTAACCCTAAATCTGCCCCTCCCTCTCCCGCTCCCCCTCCCCCTCCACCACAACCTAACACTAAAAATAACCCTAACCCTAACCCTCATCCTAACCCCAACCCTAACCCTAACCCTCCCCATCACCCTCACTACCCTCACCCTAAACCTAACCCTAAGCCTAAACCTCACCCTCACCCTCACCCTTACCCTCACCTTCAGCCGCAACCTAACCCTAACAATAGGAATAACCCTAACCCTAACCCTAACCCTCACCCTAACACTAATATTAAACCTAGCCCTAACTCTCACACTAAACCTAACCCTCACCCTAACCCTAACCCTACCTCTCAGCCTAACTCTCATCCTAACCATAACCCTAACCCTAATCCTCACCCTATCCCTAACAGTAACCCTAACCCTAAACCTCACCCTCATCCTAGCCCTCACCCTAACCGTACCCCTAAACCTAACCCTCCCCTAACCCTAGCCCTAACCCTCACCCTGACCCTAAACATCACCCTAACCCTAACCCTAACCCTAAACCTCAACTTAACGCTGACCCTCACCCTAACCCTCACACTACTTCTCACCCTAAACTTAACGCTATCCCTCACCCTCAAACTAAACCTCACGTTAACACTTACCCTCACCCTGACCCTCACCCTAACCCTAACACTAATCATAACCCTCACCATAACCCTCAAACTAACCCTAAATCTAATCCTCACACGAATCCTCACCCCAACACTAACCCTAACCCTCACCCTCACCCTCACCCTCAGCCTAAACCTAACCCTAAACCTAATCCTAACCCTAACCCTCACCCTCACCCTCAACCTAATTTTAAGCCTAACCCTAACCCTAAACCTAACCCTCACCCTAAACCTAGACCTAACCCTAAACCTAACCGTCACCCTAACCCTCAACCTCAATCTCAGTCTAACCCTAACCCTAACCCTAATCCTAAACCTAACCCTCACCCTCACCCTAACACAAACTCTAACCCGTACTCAACCCTAACTCTCATTATAACTCTAACCCTCACCCAAACCTAACCCTCCCTCACATTCACCCTAACTGTAACTCTAACCCTAACCCTCACCCTAACCCAAACCCACACCCTCACCCTCATCCTCACCCTAAGTCTAACCCTAACCTAACCCTAATCTTAACCCTAACCCTCACCCTCACCTCACCCTAACTCTAACCATAACCCAACCCTAATACTCACCCTAACCCTAGCCCTCACCCTAATCCTAATCCTAAACTTCACTCTTACCCTAACCGTAACCCTAAACCTAACCCTCACCCTAACACTCACCCTAACCCTAACGTTAACCCTAAACCGCACCCTCACCCTAAACCTCACCCTAAACCTTACTCTCACCCTAACCCTAACCCTAAGCTTAACACTAACCCTCATCCTAACCTTAACTCTAACCCTAACCCTAACACTAAACCTAACCCTAAACCTCACCCTAACCCTAACTCTAACCCTAACCCTAAGCCTTACACTAACCCTAACCCTAACCCTAACCCTAACCCTCACCCTAACCCTCAATGTCACCCTAACCTTCCCCCTCCCCCTTCCCCTCACCCTCGGCCTAACACTAACCCTAATCCTAATCCTAACACTAACCATGACTCTCAACCTCACCCTAAAACTAACCATAACCCTAAACATCCCCTTCCTCCTCCTCCTCCCCCTAACCCTAACAATAACCCTAACACTAAACCTAACCCTAAACCTCACCCTAACCCTAACCCTAACCCTCCGCCTCTCCCTCAACCTCAGCCTAACCCTAAACCTAATACTTATCCTAAACCTAATCCTCATTCTCATACTCAGCCGAAACTAACCCTAACCCTACCCCTCAGCCTAAAACTCACCCTAACCCTAACCCTCACCCTAAGCCTCAATCTTTCCCTCACCCTCACACTAACCCTCACATTCACCCAAGCTCTCACCCTAACCTTAATCCTAAACCTAACCCTCACCCTAACCCTAACACTCACCCTAACCCTAGCACTCACCCTGATCCTAAACCTCAACCTAAGCCTAACTCTAACTCTCACCCTGACCCTAACCCTCACCCTAACCCTAAACCTAACACTAAACCTCCACTTAAGCTCACACTCACCCTAACCCTAAACCTCACCCTAATCCTCACACTAACCGTAACCCTAACCCTCACCAGAACCCTTACCCGAACCTTCACCCTAATGCTCACCCTCACCCTCACCCTAAGCATAACCCTTACCCTAACCCTAATCCTAACCCTAACACTAACCCTCACCCTCACCCTAGCCCTAACCCTAACTCTAAATGTAACCCTAACCCGCACCCGAACACGAACCCTCACCCTAAACCTCAACCTTATCCTAAACATCACCCTAACCCTAGCCCTCAGAATCACCCTAAACTTACCCTTCACACTAACCCTTAACCTAAACCTTACCTTCACGCTCACCCTAACCCTCACACTAACTATAAACATCACCCTAACACTAACCCTAACCCTCACCCTCAACTTATCCTTTCCCCTAACTCTCACCCTAACCCTAACACTCACCCGAACCCTCACCCTCACCCTAACCTTCACCCTCACCCTAAACATCACTCTAATCCAACCATCACGGTAGCCAAAACCTAACACTCACCCTAACCCTAACCCTCACACTCATCCTCACCCTCACCCTAACCCTCACCCTCATACTAGCCCTCACCCTAAACTTAAACCTCAACCTAACCCTAACCCTGAATCTCACCTTCACCCTCAGCCTAACCCTATCCCTAACCCTACCCCTACCCCTAATCATAACCCTAATCCTCACCCTCACCCAAAACCTAAACCTAACCTTATCCCTCACCCTCACCCACACCCTCACCCTAACTCTAACCCTAACCCTACCCCTAACCCAAACACTAACCTTAACCCTAACCCTCCCCCTCACCCTCACTCCCACCCTCAGCCTAACCCTAACCCTAATCCTAATCCTAACCCTAACCCTCACTCTCATCCTCACCATAAACCTAACCCTAACCCGAAACCTCACCCTCACCCTCACCCTCACCTTCACTCTCACCCTAACCCTAACCCTAATCCTAAACCTCAACTTCACCCTAACCCTAACCCTAACCCTAACCCTCACCCTAAACCTAACCCAAATTCTCACCCTCATACTTGCCCTCACCCTAACTCTAACCGTAAACCTAACCCTCACCCGAAAGCTCACCTTCACACTAACACTCACCTTCAGCCTAAACATTACCCTAACCCTCACCTTCTACCAAAACCTAACCCTAACCCTCACCCTATCCCTAACCTTAACCCTAATACTCACACTAACCCTAACCCTAACCCTTACCTAAACAAAGGGTTAGGTTTAGTGTGAGGGTTAGGATTAAGGTTAGGGTGAGGGTAAACATTAGGGTGAAGGTTAAGGTGAGAGAGAGGGTTAGGATTTGCGTGAGTGTTAGTGTGAGGATTAGGGTCAGGGTTAGGGTTAGAGTTAAGGTTAGGGTGATGATGAGGGTTAGGGTTAGGGTTATGGTGGGGGGTTAAGGTTAGGGTGAGGGTTAGGGTGAGGGAGAGGGTGAGGGTGAGGGTTAGGTTTAGGGTTAGTGTGAGGGTGAGGGTTAAGGGGAGGGTGTAGGTTTGGGTGAGCGTGAGGTTTAGGGTTAGGGTTAGGGTGAGGGTCAGGGTTAGGTTAGTGTGATGTTGAGGATTAGGGTTAACATTACGATTAAGGTTAGGGATAGGATGAGAGTGAGGTTGAGGGTGAGGGTGAGTGTTAGGGTTAGGTTTAGTGTGAGGGTTAGTGTTAGGGTTAGGGTTAGGTTTAAGGTGAGGTTTAGTGTTAGGGTAAGTTTAGGGTGAGGGTTAGGGTTAGGGGTAGGATGAGGGTCAGGATGAGGGTTAGGGTTAGGTTGAGGGTTAGGGTTAGGGTGAGGGTTAAGGTTAGTGTTAGGGTGAGAGTTAGGGTTAGGTTGATGTTTATTGTGAGGGTGAGTTTTAGGGTGAGGGTTAGTGTTCGCGTGAGTGTGAGGGTTCAGGTGAGGGTGAAGGTTAGGGTGTGGTTGAGTGTTAGGGTTAGGGTGAGTGTTAGGGTGACGGTGAGGGTTAGGGTGAGGGTGAGGGTTATGTTTAGGGTTAGGATTAGGGTGAGGGTTAGGGTTAGGGTTAGGGTTAGGGTGAGAATTAGGTTGAGGTGTCGGGATAGGGTTAGGGTGAAGGTTAGGGTTAGGGTTAGGGTTAGTGTGAGGATAAGGGTTAGGGTTAGGGTTAGGGTGAGGGTGAGGTTTAGGTTTAGCGTTAGGGTTAGGGTGAGGGTTAGGTTTAGGGAAATATTTAAGGTAAGTTTGAGGGTTAGTGTGAGGGTGAGTGTGAGGGTGAGGGTTAGGTTGAGGGTGCGGGGGAGGGTGAGGTTGAGGGTGATGGTTTGGGTTAGGGTTAGGGTGAGGTTTAGGGTTAGGGTTAGGATTAGGGTTAGGGTTAGTGTTACGCTGAGAGTGAGGGTGAAAGTGAGGGTGAGGGTTAGGGTTATTGTGAGCGTTAGGGTTAGGGTGAGGATTAGGGTTAGAGTGAGTGTTAGGGGAGGGTGAGGATTAGGTTGAGGTGTAGGATTAGGGTGAGGGTTAGGGTTAGGGTGATATTTAGGGTGAGGGTGAAGGTTAGGGTGAGCGTGAGGGAGAGGGTGAGGGTGAGGGTTAGGGTTAGGTTTAGTTTTAGGGTGAGGGTGAGGGTGAAGGTTATGGTTAAGGTTAGGGTTAGGGTTAGGGTTAGGGTTAGGGTTAGGGTTAGGGTGAGGATAAGGGTTAGGGTGAGGGTTAGGGTGAGGATGAGGGTTAAGTTTAGGGTTAGGGTGAGGGTTAGGGTTTGGGTGATGTTTAGGGTGAGATTTAGGGTGAGGATGAGGGTTCGGGTGAGGGAGAGGCTTCAGGTGAGTTTGAGGGTTAGGGTGTGGGTGAGGATTAGGGTTAGGGTGAGGGTGAAGGTTAGGTTTAGGGTTAGTGTGAGGTTGAGAGTTAGGGGTAGGGTTAGGGTTGGGGTTAGGGTTAGGGTTAGCGTTAATGTGAGGGTTAGGGAGAGGGGTAGGCGTAGGGTTAGGGTGAGGTTTAGGGTGAATGTGAGGGTTAAGGTGAGAGTGAGGTTAAGGGTTAGGGTTAGGGTTAGGGTGAGGGTGAGGGTCAGTGTTAAGATTAGGGTTAGGGTTAGGGGTATTGAGAGGGTGAGGGTGAGGGTTAGGGTTAAGGTTAGTGTGAGGGTTAGGTTTAGGGTGAGGGTTAGGTTTAGGTTGAGGGTTAGGTTAAGGGTAAGGTTTACGGTGAGGGTTAGGGTTAGGGTTAGGGTTAGGGTGAGGGTCAGGGTGAGGTTTAGGGTCAGGTAGAGGGTTAGGGTTAGGCTGAGATGTAGGGTTAAGTTGATGTTTATTGTGAGGGTGAGGGTGAGGGTGAAGGTTAGGGTTAGGGTGATGTTTAGGGTGAGGTTTAGGGTTAGGGTAAGGTTTAGGGTTCGGGTGAGTGTGATGGTTAGGGTGTGGGTGAGGGTTTGGGTTAGGTTGAGTGTTAGGGTGACGGTGAGTGTTACGGTGAGGTTGAGGGTTAGGGTTAGGTTTAGGGTGAGGGTTAGGTTTAGGGTGAGGGTTCGGATGAGGGTTAGCGTGAGGGGTAGGTTTAGGGTTAGGGTGAGGGTTAGGTTTAGGCTGAGGGTTAGAGTTAGGTTTAGGGTGAGGTAAGGGTTATGGTGAGGGTTAAGTTGAGGGTGTGGGTGAGGGTTTTGTTTAGGTAAGGGTTAGGGTTAGAGTTAGGGTGAGGATTAGGGGAGGGTGAAGGTTAAGTTGAGGGGTAGGGTTAGGATGAGGCTTAGGGTTAGGGTTAGGGTGAGGGTTAGCGTTAGAGTGATGTTTAGTATGAGGGTGAGGGTTAATGTTAGGGTTAGCGTTAGGGAAAGTTTAGGGTTAGGGTTAGGGTGAGGGTTAGGGTGAGAGGTAAGTTTAGGGTTAGGGTGAAGGTTAGGGTTAGAGTTAGGGTTTGGTTTAGAGGGTTACGGTTAGGTTGATGTTTAGGGTGAGGGTGAGGGTTAGGATGAGGGTGAGGTTGAGGTTTAGGTTGAGGGTGAAGGTGAGGGTTACGGTTAAGGTTTGGGTTTGGGTGAGTGTGAGGGTTAGGGTTAGGATGATCATTAGGGTTATTGTTTGGGTTAGGGTTAGGGTGAGGGTGAGGGTTAGGGTTAGGGAAAGGATGAGGGTAAGGGTTAGGGTGAGGGTTAAGGTGAGGATAAGGTTTAGGGTTAGGGTTAGGGTGAGTGTTAGCGTGAGGGTCAGAGTGAGGGTTACGGTTAGGGTTAGGGTTAGGGTTAGGGTTAGGCTTAGGGTCAGGGTTAGGGTTAGGGTTAGGGTTAGGGTTAGGGTTAGGGTTAGGGTTAGGGTCAGGGTTAGGGTTAGGGTTAGGGTTAGGTTCAGGGTCAGGGTCAGGGTCAGGGTCAGGGTCAGGGTCAGGGTCAGGGTCAGGGTTAGGGTCAGGGTTAGGGTTAGGGTTAGGGTTAGGGTTAGGGTTAGGGTTAGGGTCAGGGTTAGGGTTAGGGTTAGGGTTAGGGTTAGGGTTAGGGTTAGGGTTAGGGTTAGGGTTAGGGTTAGGGTTAGGGTGAGGATAAGGGTTAGGGTGAGGGTTAGGGTGAGGATGAGGGTTAAGTTTAGGGTTAGGGTGAGGGTTAGGGTTTGGGTGATGTTTAGGGTGAGATTTAGGGTGAGGATGAGGGTTCGGGTGAGGGAGAGGCTTCAGGTGAGTTTGAGGGTTAGGGTGTGGGTGAGGATTAGGGTTAGGATGAGGGTGAAGGTTAGGTTTAGGGTTAGTGTGAGGTTGAGAGTTAGGGGTAGGGTTAGGGTTGGGGTTAGGGTTAGGGTTAGCGTTAATGTGAGGGTTAGGGAGAGGGGTAGGCGTAGGGTTAGGGTGAGGTTTAGGGTGAATGTGAGGGTTAAGGTGAGAGTGAGGTTAAGGGTTAGGGTTAGGGTTAGGGTGAGGGTGAGGGTCAGTGTTAAGATTAGGGTTAGGGTTAGGGGTATTGAGAGGGTGAGGGTGAGGGTTAGGGTTAAGGTTAGTGTGAGGGTTAGGTTTAGGGTGAGGGTTAGGTTTAGGTTGAGGGTTAGGTTAAGGGTAAGGTTTACGGTGAGGGTTAGGGTTAGGGTTAGGGTTAGGGTGAGGGTCAGGGTGAGGTTTAGGGTCAGGTAGAGGGTTAGGGTTAGGCTGAGATGTAGGGTTAAGTTGATGTTTATTGTGAGGGTGAGGGTGAGGGTGAAGGTTAGGGTTAGGGTGATGTTTAGGGTGAGGTTTAGGGTTAGGGTAAGGTTTAGGGTTCGGGTGAGTGATGGTTAGGGTGTGGGTGAGGGTTTGGGTTAGGTTGAGTGTTAGGGTGACGGTGAGTGTTACAGTGAGGTTGAGGGTTAGGGTTAGGTTTAGGGTGAGGGTTAGGTTTAGGGTGAGGGTTCGGATGAGGGTTAGCGTGAGGGGTAGGTTTAGGGTTAGGGTGAGGGTTAGGTTTAGGCTGAGGGTTAGAGTTAGGTTTAGGGTGAGGTAAGGGTTATGGTGAGGGTTAAGTTGAGGGTGTGGGTGAGGGTTTTGTTTAGGTAAGGGTTAGGGTTAGAGTTAGGGTGAGGATTAGGGGAGGGTGAAGGTTAAGTTGAGGGGTAGGGTTAGGATGAGGCTTAGGGTTAGGGTTAGGGTGAGGGTTAGCGTTAGAGTGATGTTTAGTATGAGGGTGAGGGTTAATGTTAGGGTTAGCGTTAGGGAAAGTTTAGGGTTAGGGTTAGGGTGAGGGTTAGGGTGAGAGGTAAGTTTAGGGTTAGGGTGAAGGTTAGGGTTAGAGTTAGGGTTTGGTTTAGAGGGTTACGGTTAGGTTGATGTTTAGGGTGAGGGTGAGGGTTAGGATGAGGGTGAGGTTGAGGTTTAGGTTGAGGGTGAAGGTGAGGGTTACGGTTAAGGTTTGGGTTTGGGTGAGTGTGAGGGTTAGGGTTAGGATGATCATTAGGGTTATTGTTTGGGTTAGGGTTAGGGTGAGGGTGAGGGTTAGGGTTAGGGAAAGGATGAGGGTAAGGGTTAGGGTGAGGGTTAAGGTGAGGATAAGGTTTAGGGTTAGGGTTAGGGTGAGTGTTAGCGTGAGGGTCAGAGTGAGGGTTACGGTTAGGGTTAGGGTTAGGGTTAGGGTTAGGCTTAGGGTCAGGGTTAGGGTTAGGGTTAGGGTTAGGGTTAGGGTTAGGGTTAGGGTTAGGGTCAGGGTTAGGGTTAGGGTTAGGGTTAGGTTCAGGGTCAGGGTCAGGGTCAGGGTCAGGGTCAGGGTCAGGGTCAGGGTCAGGGTTAGGGTCAGGGTTAGGGTTAGGGTTAGGGTTAGGGTTAGGGTTAGGGTTAGGGTCAGGGTTAGGGTTAGGGTTAGGGTTAGGGTTAGGGTTAGGGTTAGGGTTAGGGTTAGGGTTAGGGTGAGGATAAGGGTTAGGGTGAGGGTTAGGGTGAGGATGAAGGTTAAGTTTAGGGTTAGGGTGAGGGTTAGGGTTTGGGTGATGTTTAGGGTGAGATTTAGGGTGAGGATGAGGGTTCGGGTGAGGGAGAGGCTTCAGGTGAGTTTGAGGGTTAGGGTGTGGGTGAGGATTAGGGTTAGGATGAGGGTGAAGGTTAGGTTTAGGGTTAGTGTGAGGTTGAGAGTTAGGGGTAGGGTTAGGGTTGGGGTTAGGGTTAGGGTTAGCGTTAATGTGAGGGTTAGGGAGAGGGGTAGGCGTAGGGTTAGGGTGAGGTTTAGGGTGAATGTGAGGGTTAAGGTGAGAGTGAGGTTAAGGGTTAGGGTTAGGGTTAGGGTGAGGGTGAGGGTCAGTGTTAAGATTAGGGTTAGGGTTAGGGGTATTGAGAGGGTGAGGGTGAGGGTTAGGGTTAAGGTTAGTGTGAGGGTTAGGTTTAGGGTGAGGGTTAGGTTTAGGTTGAGGGTTAGGTTAAGGGTAAGGTTTACGGTGAGGGTTAGGGTTAGGGTTAGGGTTAGGGTGAGGGTCAGGGTGAGGTTTAGGGTCAGGTAGAGGGTTAGGGTTAGGCTGAGATGTAGGGTTAAGTTGATGTTTATTGTGAGGGTGAGGGTGAGGGTGAAGGTTAGGGTTAGGGTGATGTTTAGGGTGAGGTTTAGGGTTAGGGTAAGGTTTAGGGTTCGGGTGAGTGTGATGGTTAGGGTGTGGGTGAGGGTTTGGGTTAGGTTGAGTGTTAGGGTGACGGTGAGTGTTACAGTGAGGTTGAGGGTTAGGGTTAGGTTTAGGGTGAGGGTTAGGTTTAGGGTGAGGGTTCGGATGAGGGTTAGCGTGAGGGGTAGGTTTAGGGTTAGGGTGAGGGTTAGGTTTAGGCTGAGGGTTAGAGTTAGGTTTAGGGTGAGGTAAGGGTTATGGTGAGGGTTAAGTTGAGGGTGTGGGTGAGGGTTTTGTTTAGGTAAGGGTTAGGGTTAGAGTTAGGGTGAGGATTAGGGGAGGGTGAAGGTTAAGTTGAGGGGTAGGGTTAGGATGAGGCTTAGGGTTAGGGTTAGGGTGAGGGTTAGCGTTAGAGTGATGTTTAGTATGAGGGTGAGGGTTAATGTTAGGGTTAGCGTTAGGGAAAGTTTAGGGTTAGGGTTAGGGTGAGGGTTAGGGTGAGAGGTAAGTTTAGGGTTAGGGTGAAGGTTAGGGTTAGAGTTAGGGTTTGGTTTAGAGGGTTACGGTTAGGTTGATGTTTAGGGTGAGGGTGAGGGTTAGGATGAGGGTGAGGTTGAGGTTTAGGTTGAGGGTGAAGGTGAGGGTTACGGTTAAGGTTTGGGTTTGGGTGAGTGTGAGGGTTAGGGTTAGGATGATCATTAGGGTTATTGTTTGGGTTAGGGTTAGGGTGAGGGTGAGGGTTAGGGTTAGGGAAAGGATGAGGGTAAGGGTTAGGGTGAGGGTTAAGGTGAGGATAAGGTTTAGGGTTAGGGTTAGGGTGAGTGTTAGCGTGAGGGTCAGAGTGAGGGTTACGGTTAGGGTTAGGGTTAGGGTTAGGGTTAGGCTTAGGGTCAGGGTTAGGGTTAGGGTTAGGGTTAGGTTCAGGGTCAGGGTCAGGGTCAGGGTCAGGGTCAGGGTCAGGGTCAGGGTCAGGGTCAGGGTCAGGGTCAGGGTTAGGGTCAGGGTTAGGGTTAGGGTTAGGGTTAGGGTTAGGGTTAGGGTTAGGGTTAGGGTCAGGGTTAGGGTTAGGGTTAGGGTTAGGGTTAGGGTTAGGGTTAGGGTTAGGGTTAGGGTTAGGGTTAGGGTTAGGGTGAGGATAAGGGTTAGGGTGAGGGTTAGGGTGAGGATGAGGGTTAAGTTTAGGGTTAGGGTGAGGGTTAGGGTTTGGGTGATGTTTAGGGTGAGATTTAGGGTGAGGATGAGGGTTCGGGTGAGGGAGAGGCTTCAGGTGAGTTTGAGGGTTAGGGTGTGGGTGAGGATTAGGGTTAGGATGAGGGTGAAGGTTAGGTTTAGGGTTAGTGTGAGGTTGAGAGTTAGGGGTAGGGTTAGGGTTGGGGTTAGGGTTAGGGTTAGCGTTAATGTGAGGGTTAGGGAGAGGGGTAGGCGTAGGGTTAGGGTGAGGTTTAGGGTGAATGTGAGGGTTAAGGTGAGAGTGAGGTTAAGGGTTAGGGTTAGGGTTAGGGTGAGGGTGAGGGTCAGTGTTAAGATTAGGGTTAGGGTTAGGGGTATTGAGAGGGTGAGGGTGAGGGTTAGGGTTAAGGTTAGTGTGAGGGTTAGGTTTAGGGTGAGGGTTAGGTTTAGGTTGAGGGTTAGGTTAAGGGTAAGGTTTACGGTGAGGGTTAGGGTTAGGGTTAGGGTTAGGGTGAGGGTCAGGGTGAGGTTTAGGGTCAGGTAGAGGGTTAGGGTTAGGCTGAGATGTAGGGTTAAGTTGATGTTTATTGTGAGGGTGAGGGTGAGGGTGAAGGTTAGGGTTAGGGTGATGTTTAGGGTGAGGTTTAGGGTTAGGGTAAGGTTTAGGGTTCGGGTGAGTGTGATGGTTAGGGTGTGGGTGAGGGTTTGGGTTAGGTTGAGTGTTAGGGTGACGGTGAGTGTTACAGTGAGGTTGAGGGTTAGGGTTAGGTTTAGGGTGAGGGTTAGGTTTAGGGTGAGGGTTCGGATGAGGGTTAGCGTGAGGGGTAGGTTTAGGGTTAGGGTGAGGGTTAGGTTTAGGCTGAGGGTTAGAGTTAGGTTTAGGGTGAGGTAAGGGTTATGGTGAGGGTTAAGTTGAGGGTGTGGGTGAGGGTTTTGTTTAGGTAAGGGTTAGGGTTAGAGTTAGGGTGAGGATTAGGGGAGGGTGAAGGTTAAGTTGAGGGGTAGGGTTAGGATGAGGCTTAGGGTTAGGGTTAGGGTGAGGGTTAGCGTTAGAGTGATGTTTAGTATGAGGGTGAGGGTTAATGTTAGGGTTAGCGTTAGGGAAAGTTTAGGGTTAGGGTTAGGGTGAGGGTTAGGGTGAGAGGTAAGTTTAGGGTTAGGGTGAAGGTTAGGGTTAGAGTTAGGGTTTGGTTTAGAGGGTTACGGTTAGGTTGATGTTTAGGGTGAGGGTGAGGGTTAGGATGAGGGTGAGGTTGAGGTTTAGGTTGAGGGTGAAGGTGAGGGTTACGGTTAAGGTTTGGGTTTGGGTGAGTGTGAGGGTTAGGGTTAGGATGATCATTAGGGTTATTGTTTGGGTTAGGGTTAGGGTGAGGGTGAGGGTTAGGGTTAGGGAAAGGATGAGGGTAAGGGTTAGGGTGAGGGTTAAGGTGAGGATAAGGTTTAGGGTTAGGGTTAGGGTGAGTGTTAGCGTGAGGGTCAGAGTGAGGGTTACGGTTAGGGTTAGGGTTAGGGTTAGGGTTAGGCTTAGGGTCAGGGTTAGGGTTAGGGTTAGGGTTAGGGTTAGGGTTAGGGTTAGGGTTAGGGTCAGGGTTAGGGTTAGGGTTAGGGGTAGGTTCAGGGTCAGGGTCAGGGTCAGGGTCAGGGTCAGGGTCAGGGTCAGGGTCAGGGTCAGGGTCAGGGTCAGGGTTAGGGTCAGGGTTAGGGTTAGGGTTAGGGTTAGGGTTAGGGTTAGGGTTAGGGTTAGGGTCAGGGTTAGGGTTAGGGTTAGGGTTAGGGTGAGGATAAGGGTTAGGGTGAGGGTTAGGGTGAGGATGAGGGTTAAGTTTAGGGTTAGGGTGAGGGTTAGGGTTTGGGTGATGTTTAGGGTGAGATTTAGGGTGAGGATGAGGGTTCGGGTGAGGGAGAGGCTTCAGGTGAGTTTGAGGGTTAGGGTGTGGGTGAGGATTAGGGTTAGGATGAGGGTGAAGGTTAGGTTTAGGGTTAGTGTGAGGTTGAGAGTTAGGGGTAGGGTTAGGGTTGGGGTTAGGGTTAGGGTTAGCGTTAATGTGAGGGTTAGGGAGAGGGGTAGGCGTAGGGTTAGGGTGAGGTTTAGGGTGAATGTGAGGGTTAAGGTGAGAGTGAGGTTAAGGGTTAGGGTTAGGGTTAGGGTGAGGGTGAGGGTCAGTGTTAAGATTAGGGTTAGGGTTAGGGGTATTGAGAGGGTGAGGGTGAGGGTTAGGGTTAAGGTTAGTGTGAGGGTTAGGTTTAGGGTGAGGGTTAGGTTTAGGTTGAGGGTTAGGTTAAGGGTAAGGTTTACGGTGAGGGTTAGGGTTAGGGTTAGGGTTAGGGTGAGGGTCAGGGTGAGGTTTAGGGTCAGGTAGAGGGTTAGGGTTAGGCTGAGATGTAGGGTTAAGTTGATGTTTATTGTGAGGGTGAGGGTGAGGGTGAAGGTTAGGGTTAGGGTGATGTTTAGGGTGAGGTTTAGGGTTAGGGTAAGGTTTAGGGTTCGGGTGAGTGATGGTTAGGGTGTGGGTGAGGGTTTGGGTTAGGTTGAGTGTTAGGGTGACGGTGAGTGTTACAGTGAGGTTGAGGGTTAGGGTTAGGTTTAGGGTGAGGGTTAGGTTTAGGGTGAGGGTTCGGATGAGGGTTAGCGTGAGGGGTAGGTTTAGGGTTAGGGTGAGGGTTAGGTTTAGGCTGAGGGTTAGAGTTAGGTTTAGGGTGAGGTAAGGGTTATGGTGAGGGTTAAGTTGAGGGTGTGGGTGAGGGTTTTGTTTAGGTAAGGGTTAGGGTTAGAGTTAGGGTGAGGATTAGGGGAGGGTGAAGGTTAAGTTGAGGGGTAGGGTTAGGATGAGGCTTAGGGTTAGGGTTAGGGTGAGGGTTAGCGTTAGAGTGATGTTTAGTATGAGGGTGAGGGTTAATGTTAGGGTTAGCGTTAGGGAAAGTTTAGGGTTAGGGTTAGGGTGAGGGTTAGGGTGAGAGGTAAGTTTAGGGTTAGGGTGAAGGTTAGGGTTAGAGTTAGGGTTTGGTTTAGAGGGTTACGGTTAGGTTGATGTTTAGGGTGAGGGTGAGGGTTAGGATGAGGGTGAGGTTGAGGTTTAGGTTGAGGGTGAAGGTGAGGGTTACGGTTAAGGTTTGGGTTTGGGTGAGTGTGAGGGTTAGGGTTAGGATGATCATTAGGGTTATTGTTTGGGTTAGGGTTAGGGTGAGGGTGAGGGTTAGGGTTAGGGAAAGGATGAGGGTAAGGGTTAGGGTGAGGGTTAAGGTGAGGATAAGGTTTAGGGTTAGGGTTAGGGTGAGTGTTAGCGTGAGGGTCAGAGTGAGGGTTACGGTTAGGGTTAGGGTTAGGGTTAGGGTTAGGCTTAGGGTCAGGGTTAGGGTTAGGGTTAGGGTTAGGTTCAGGGTCAGGGTCAGGGTCAGGGTCAGGGTCAGGGTCAGGGTCAGGGTCAGGGTCAGGGTCAGGGTCAGGGTTAGGGTCAGGGTTAGGGTTAGGGTTAGGGTTAGGGTTAGGGTTAGGGTTAGGGTTAGGGTCAGGGTTAGGGTTAGGGTTAGGGTTAGGGTTAGGGTTAGGGTTAGGGTTAGGGTTAGGGTTAGGGTTAGGGTTAGGGTTAGGGTGAGGATAAGGGTTAGGGTGAGGGTTAGGGTGAGGATGAGGGTTAAGTTTAGGGTTAGGGTGAGGGTTAGGGTTTGGGTGATGTTTAGGGTGAGATTTAGGGTGAGGATGAGGGTTCGGGTGAGGGAGAGGCTTCAGGTGAGTTTGAGGGTTAGGGTGTGGGTGAGGATTAGGGTTAGGATGAGGGTGAAGGTTAGGTTTAGGGTTAGTGTGAGGTTGAGAGTTAGGGGTAGGGTTAGGGTTGGGGTTAGGGTTAGGGTTAGCGTTAATGTGAGGGTTAGGGAGAGGGGTAGGCGTAGGGTTAGGGTGAGGTTTAGGGTGAATGTGAGGGTTAAGGTGAGAGTGAGGTTAAGGGTTAGGGTTAGGGTTAGGGTGAGGGTGAGGGTCAGTGTTAAGATTAGGGTTAGGGTTAGGGGTATTGAGAGGGTGAGGGTGAGGGTTAGGGTTAAGGTTAATGTGAGGGTTAGGTTTAGGGTGAGGGTTAGGTTTAGGTTGAGGGTTAGGTTAAGGGTAAGGTTTACGGTGAGGGTTAGGGTTAGGGTTAGGGTTAGGGTGAGGGTCAGGGTGAGGTTTAGGGTCAGGTAGAGGGTTAGGGTTAGGCTGAGATGTAGGGTTAAGTTGATGTTTATTGTGAGGGTGAGGGTGAGGGTGAAGGTTAGGGTTAGGGTGATGTTTAGGGTGAGGTTTAGGGTTAGGGTAAGGTTTAGGGTTCGGGTGAGTGTGATGGTTAGGGTGTGGGTGAGGGTTTGGGTTAGGTTGAGTGTTAGGGTGACGGTGAGTGTTACAGTGAGGTTGAGGGTTAGGGTTAGGTTTAGGGTGAGGGTTAGGTTTAGGGTGAGGGTTCGGATGAGGGTTAGCGTGAGGGGTAGGTTTAGGGTTAGGGTGAGGGTTAGGTTTAGGCTGAGGGTTAGAGTTAGGTTTAGGGTGAGGTAAGGGTTATGGTGAGGGTTAAGTTGAGGGTGTGGGTGAGGGTTTTGTTTAGGTAAGGGTTAGGGTTAGAGTTAGGGTGAGGATTAGGGGAGGGTGAAGGTTAAGTTGAGGGGTAGGGTTAGGATGAGGCTTAGGGTTAGGGTTAGGGTGAGGGTTAGCGTTAGAGTGATGTTTAGTATGAGGGTGAGGGTTAATGTTAGGGTTAGCGTTAGGGAAAGTTTAGGGTTAGGGTTAGGGTGAGGGTTAGGGTGAGAGGTAAGTTTAGGGTTAGGGTGAAGGTTAGGGTTAGAGTTAGGGTTTGGTTTAGAGGGTTACGGTTAGGTTGATGTTTAGGGTGAGGGTGAGGGTTAGGATGAGGGTGAGGTTGAGGTTTAGGTTGAGGGTGAAGGTGAGGGTTACGGTTAAGGTTTGGGTTTGGGTGAGTGTGAGGGTTAGGGTTAGGATGATCATTAGGGTTATTGTTTGGGTTAGGGTTAGGGTGAGGGTGAGGGTTAGGGTTAGGGAAAGGATGAGGGTAAGGGTTAGGGTGAGGGTTAAGGTGAGGATAAGGTTTAGGGTTAGGGTTAGGGTGAGTGTTAGCGTGAGGGTCAGAGTGAGGGTTACGGTTAGGGTTAGGGTTAGGGTTAGGGTTAGGCTTAGGGTCAGGGTTAGGGTTAGGGTTAGGGTTAGGGTTAGGGTTAGGGTTAGGGTCAGGGTTAGGGTTAGGGTCAGGGTCAGGGTCAGGGTCAGGGTCAGGGTCAGGGTCAGGGTCAGGGTCAGGGTTAGGGTCAGGGTTAGGGTTAGGGTTAGGGTTAGGGTTAGGGTTAGGGTTAGGGTTAGGGTCAGGGTTAGGGTTAGGGTTAGGGTTAGGGTTAGGGTTAGGGTTAGGGTTAGGGTTAGGGTGAGGATAAGGGTTAGGGTGAGGGTTAGGGTGAGGATGAGGGTTAAGTTTAGGGTTAGGGTGAGGGTTAGGGTTTGGGTGATGTTTAGGGTGAGATTTAGGGTGAGGATGAGGGTTCGGGTGAGGGAGAGGCTTCAGGTGAGTTTGAGGGTTAGGGTGTGGGTGAGGATTAGGGTTAGGATGAGGGTGAAGGTTAGGTTTAGGGTTAGTGTGAGGTTGAGAGTTAGGGGTAGGGTTAGGGTTGGGGTTAGGGTTAGGGTTAGCGTTAATGTGAGGGTTAGGGAGAGGGGTAGGCGTAGGGTTAGGGTGAGGTTTAGGGTGAATGTGAGGGTTAAGGTGAGAGTGAGGTTAAGGGTTAGGGTTAGGGTTAGGGTGAGGGTGAGGGTCAGTGTTAAGATTAGGGTTAGGGTTAGGGGTATTGAGAGGGTGAGGGTGAGGGTTAGGGTTAAGGTTAGTGTGAGGGTTAGGTTTAGGGTGAGGGTTAGGTTTAGGTTGAGGGTTAGGTTAAGGGTAAGGTTTACGGTGAGGGTTAGGGTTAGGGTTAGGGTTAGGGTGAGGGTCAGGGTGAGGTTTAGGGTCAGGTAGAGGGTTAGGGTTAGGCTGAGATGTAGGGTTAAGTTGATGTTTATTGTGAGGGTGAGGGTGAGGGTGAAGGTTAGGGTTAGGGTGATGTTTAGGGTGAGGTTTAGGGTTAGGGTAAGGTTTAGGGTTCGGGTGAGTGTGATGGTTAGGGTGTGGGTGAGGGTTTGGGTTAGGTTGAGTGTTAGGGTGACGGTGAGTGTTACAGTGAGGTTGAGGGTTAGGGTTAGGTTTAGGGTGAGGGTTAGGTTTAGGGTGAGGGTTCGGATGAGGGTTAGCGTGAGGGGTAGGTTTAGGGTTAGGGTGAGGGTTAGGTTTAGGCTGAGGGTTAGAGTTAGGTTTAGGGTGAGGTAAGGGTTATGGTGAGGGTTAAGTTGAGGGTGTGGGTGAGGGTTTTGTTTAGGTAAGGGTTAGGGTTAGAGTTAGGGTGAGGATTAGGGGAGGGTGAAGGTTAAGTTGAGGGGTAGGGTTAGGATGAGGCTTAGGGTTAGGGTTAGGGTGAGGGTTAGCGTTAGAGTGATGTTTAGTATGAGGGTGAGGGTTAATGTTAGGGTTAGCGTTAGGGAAAGTTTAGGGTTAGGGTTAGGGTGAGGGTTAGGGTGAGAGGTAAGTTTAGGGTTAGGGTGAAGGTTAGGGTTAGAGTTAGGGTTTGGTTTAGAGGGTTACGGTTAGGTTGATGTTTAGGGTGAGGATGAGGGTGAGGTTGAGGTTTAGGTTGAGGGTGAAGGTGAGGGTTACGGTTAAGGTTTGGGTTTGGGTGAGTGTGAGGGTTAGGGTTAGGATGATCATTAGGGTTATTGTTTGGGTTAGGGTTAGGGTGAGGGTGAGGGTTAGGGTTAGGGAAAGGATGAGGGTAAGGGTTAGGGTGAGGGTTAAGGTGAGGATAAGGTTTAGGGTTAGGGTTAGGGTGAGTGTTAGCGTGAGGGTCAGAGTGAGGGTTACGGTTAGGGTTAGGGTTAGGGTTAGGGTTAGGCTTAGGGTCAGGGTTAGGGTTAGGGTTAGGGTTAGGGTTAGGGTTAGGGTTAGGGTCAGGGTTAGGGTTAGGGTCAGGGTCAGGGTCAGGGTCAGGGTCAGGGTCAGGGTCAGGGTCAGGGTCAGGGTTAGGGTCAGGGTTAGGGTTAGGGTTAGGGTTAGGGTTAGGGTTAGGGTTAGGGTTAGGGTCAGGGTTAGGGTTAGGGTTAGGGTTAGGGTTAGGGTTAGGGTTAGGGTTAGGGTTAGGGTGAGGATAAGGGTTAGGGTGAGGGTTAGGGTGAGGATGAGGGTTAAGTTTAGGGTTAGGGTGAGGGTTAGGGTTTGGGTGATGTTTAGGGTGAGATTTAGGGTGAGGATGAGGGTTCGGGTGAGGGAGAGGCTTCAGGTGAGTTTGAGGGTTAGGGTGTGGGTGAGGATTAGGGTTAGGATGAGGGTGAAGGTTAGGTTTAGGGTTAGTGTGAGGTTGAGAGTTAGGGGTAGGGTTAGGGTTGGGGTTAGGGTTAGGGTTAGCGTTAATGTGAGGGTTAGGGAGAGGGGTAGGCGTAGGGTTAGGGTGAGGTTTAGGGTGAATGTGAGGGTTAAGGTGAGAGTGAGGTTAAGGGTTAGGGTTAGGGTTAGGGTGAGGGTGAGGGTCAGTGTTAAGATTAGGGTTAGGGTTAGGGGTATTGAGAGGGTGAGGGTGAGGGTTAGGGTTAAGGTTAGTGTGAGGGTTAGGTTTAGGGTGAGGGTTAGGTTTAGGTTGAGGGTTAGGTTAAGGGTAAGGTTTACGGTGAGGGTTAGGGTTAGGGTTAGGGTTAGGGTGAGGGTCAGGGTGAGGTTTAGGGTCAGGTAGAGGGTTAGGGTTAGGCTGAGATGTAGGGTTAAGTTGATGTTTATTGTGAGGGTGAGGGTGAGGGTGAAGGTTAGGGTTAGGGTGATGTTTAGGGTGAGGTTTAGGGTTAGGGTAAGGTTTAGGGTTCGGGTGAGTGTGATGGTTAGGGTGTGGGTGAGGGTTTGGGTTAGGTTGAGTGTTAGGGTGACGGTGAGTGTTACAGTGAGGTTGAGGGTTAGGGTTAGGTTTAGGGTGAGGGTTAGGTTTAGGGTGAGGGTTCGGATGAGGGTTAGCGTGAGGGGTAGGTTTAGGGTTAGGGTGAGGGTTAGGTTTAGGCTGAGGGTTAGAGTTAGGTTTAGGGTGAGGTAAGGGTTATGGTGAGGGTTAAGTTGAGGGTGTGGGTGAGGGTTTTGTTTAGGTAAGGGTTAGGGTTAGAGTTAGGGTGAGGATTAGGGGAGGGTGAAGGTTAAGTTGAGGGGTAGGGTTAGGATGAGGCTTAGGGTTAGGGTTAGGGTGAGGGTTAGCGTTAGAGTGATGTTTAGTATGAGGGTGAGGGTTAATGTTAGGGTTAGCGTTAGGGAAAGTTTAGGGTTAGGGTTAGGGTGAGGGTTAGGGTGAGAGGTAAGTTTAGGGTTAGGGTGAAGGTTAGGGTTAGAGTTAGGGTTTGGTTTAGAGGGTTACGGTTAGGTTGATGTTTAGGGTGAGGGTGAGGGTTAGGATGAGGGTGAGGTTGAGGTTTAGGTTGAGGGTGAAGGTGAGGGTTACGGTTAAGGTTTGGGTTTGGGTGAGTGTGAGGGTTAGGGTTAGGATGATCATTAGGGTTATTGTTTGGGTTAGGGTTAGGGTGAGGGTGAGGGTTAGGGTTAGGGAAAGGATGAGGGTAAGGGTTAGGGTGAGGGTTAAGGTGAGGATAAGGTTTAGGGTTAGGGTTAGGGTGAGTGTTAGCGTGAGGGTCAGAGTGAGGGTTACGGTTAGGGTTAGGGTTAGGGTTAGGGTTAGGCTTAGGGTCAGGGTTAGGGTTAGGGTTAGGGTTAGGGTTAGGGTTAGGGTTAGGGTTAGGGTCAGGGTTAGGGTTAGGGTTAGGGGTAGGTTCAGGGTCAGGGTCAGGGTCAGGGTCAGGGTCAGGGTCAGGGTCAGGGTCAGGGTCAGGGTCAGGGTCAGGGTTAGGGTCAGGGTTAGGGTTAGGGTTAGGGTTAGGGTTAGGGTTAGGGTTAGGGTTAGGGTCAGGGTTAGGGTTAGGGTTAGGGTTAGGGTGAGGATAAGGGTTAGGGTGAGGGTTAGGGTGAGGATGAGGGTTAAGTTTAGGGTTAGGGTGAGGGTTAGGGTTTGGGTGATGTTTAGGGTGAGATTTAGGGTGAGGATGAGGGTTCGGGTGAGGGAGAGGCTTCAGGTGAGTTTGAGGGTTAGGGTGTGGGTGAGGATTAGGGTTAGGATGAGGGTGAAGGTTAGGTTTAGGGTTAGTGTGAGGTTGAGAGTTAGGGGTAGGGTTAGGGTTGGGGTTAGGGTTAGGGTTAGCGTTAATGTGAGGGTTAGGGAGAGGGGTAGGCGTAGGGTTAGGGTGAGGTTTAGGGTGAATGTGAGGGTTAAGGTGAGAGTGAGGTTAAGGGTTAGGGTTAGGGTTAGGGTGAGGGTGAGGGTCAGTGTTAAGATTAGGGTTAGGGTTAGGGGTATTGAGAGGGTGAGGGTGAGGGTTAGGGTTAAGGTTAGTGTGAGGGTTAGGTTTAGGGTGAGGGTTAGGTTTAGGTTGAGGGTTAGGTTAAGGGTAAGGTTTACGGTGAGGGTTAGGGTTAGGGTTAGGGTTAGGGTGAGGGTCAGGGTGAGGTTTAGGGTCAGGTAGAGGGTTAGGGTTAGGCTGAGATGTAGGGTTAAGTTGATGTTTATTGTGAGGGTGAGGGTGAGGGTGAAGGTTAGGGTTAGGGTGATGTTTAGGGTGAGGTTTAGGGTTAGGGTAAGGTTTAGGGTTCGGGTGAGTGTGATGGTTAGGGTGTGGGTGAGGGTTTGGGTTAGGTTGAGTGTTAGGGTGACGGTGAGTGTTACAGTGAGGTTGAGGGTTAGGGTTAGGTTTAGGGTGAGGGTTAGGTTTAGGGTGAGGGTTCGGATGAGGGTTAGCGTGAGGGGTAGGTTTAGGGTTAGGGTGAGGGTTAGGTTTAGGCTGAGGGTTAGAGTTAGGTTTAGGGTGAGGTAAGGGTTATGGTGAGGGTTAAGTTGAGGGTGTGGGTGAGGGTTTTGTTTAGGTAAGGGTTAGGGTTAGAGTTAGGGTGAGGATTAGGGGAGGGTGAAGGTTAAGTTGAGGGGTAGGGTTAGGATGAGGCTTAGGGTTAGGGTTAGGGTGAGGGTTAGCGTTAGAGTGATGTTTAGTATGAGGGTGAGGGTTAATGTTAGGGTTAGCGTTAGGGAAAGTTTAGGGTTAGGGTTAGGGTGAGGGTTAGGGTGAGAGGTAAGTTTAGGGTTAGGGTGAAGGTTAGGGTTAGAGTTAGGGTTTGGTTTAGAGGGTTACGGTTAGGTTGATGTTTAGGGTGAGGGTGAGGGTTAGGATGAGGGTGAGGTTGAGGTTTAGGTTGAGGGTGAAGGTGAGGGTTACGGTTAAGGTTTGGGTTTGGGTGAGTGTGAGGGTTAGGGTTAGGATGATCATTAGGGTTATTGTTTGGGTTAGGGTTAGGGTGAGGGTGAGGGTTAGGGTTAGGGAAAGGATGAGGGTAAGGGTTAGGGTGAGGGTTAAGGTGAGGATAAGGTTTAGGGTTAGGGTTAGGGTGAGTGTTAGCGTGAGGGTCAGAGTGAGGGTTACGGTTAGGGTTAGGGTTAGGGTTAGGGTTAGGCTTAGGGTCAGGGTTAGGGTTAGGGTTAGGGTTAGGGTTAGGGTTAGGGTTAGGGTCAGGGTTAGGGTTAGGGTCAGGGTCAGGGTCAGGGTCAGGGTCAGGGTCAGGGTCAGGGTCAGGGTCAGGGTTAGGGTCAGGGTTAGGGTTAGGGTTAGGGTTAGGGTTAGGGTTAGGGTTAGGGTTAGGGTCAGGGTTAGGGTTAGGGTTAGGGTTAGGGTTAGGGTTAGGGTTAGGGTTAGGGTTAGGGTGAGGATAAGGGTTAGGGTGAGGGTTAGGGTGAGGATGAGGGTTAAGTTTAGGGTTAGGGTGAGGGTTAGGGTTTGGGTGATGTTTAGGGTGAGATTTAGGGTGAGGATGAGGGTTCGGGTGAGGGAGAGGCTTCAGGTGAGTTTGAGGGTTAGGGTGTGGGTGAGGATTAGGGTTAGGATGAGGGTGAAGGTTAGGTTTAGGGTTAGTGTGAGGTTGAGAGTTAGGGGTAGGGTTAGGGTTGGGGTTAGGGTTAGGGTTAGCGTTAATGTGAGGGTTAGGGAGAGGGGTAGGCGTAGGGTTAGGGTGAGGTTTAGGGTGAATGTGAGGGTTAAGGTGAGAGTGAGGTTAAGGGTTAGGGTTAGGGTTAGGGTGAGGGTGAGGGTCAGTGTTAAGATTAGGGTTAGGGTTAGGGGTATTGAGAGGGTGAGGGTGAGGGTTAGGGTTAAGGTTAGTGTGAGGGTTAGGTTTAGGGTGAGGGTTAGGTTTAGGTTGAGGGTTAGGTTAAGGGTAAGGTTTACGGTGAGGGTTAGGGTTAGGGTTAGGGTTAGGGTGAGGGTCAGGGTGAGGTTTAGGGTCAGGTAGAGGGTTAGGGTTAGGCTGAGATGTAGGGTTAAGTTGATGTTTATTGTGAGGGTGAGGGTGAGGGTGAAGGTTAGGGTTAGGGTGATGTTTAGGGTGAGGTTTAGGGTTAGGGTAAGGTTTAGGGTTCGGGTGAGTGTGATGGTTAGGGTGTGGGTGAGGGTTTGGGTTAGGTTGAGTGTTAGGGTGACGGTGAGTGTTACAGTGAGGTTGAGGGTTAGGGTTAGGTTTAGGGTGAGGGTTAGGTTTAGGGTGAGGGTTCGGATGAGGGTTAGCGTGAGGGGTAGGTTTAGGGTTAGGGTGAGGGTTAGGTTTAGGCTGAGGGTTAGAGTTAGGTTTAGGGTGAGGTAAGGGTTATGGTGAGGGTTAAGTTGAGGGTGTGGGTGAGGGTTTTGTTTAGGTAAGGGTTAGGGTTAGAGTTAGGGTGAGGATTAGGGGAGGGTGAAGGTTAAGTTGAGGGGTAGGGTTAGGATGAGGCTTAGGGTTAGGGTTAGGGTGAGGGTTAGCGTTAGAGTGATGTTTAGTATGAGGGTGAGGGTTAATGTTAGGGTTAGCGTTAGGGAAAGTTTAGGGTTAGGGTTAGGGTGAGGGTTAGGGTGAGAGGTAAGTTTAGGGTTAGGGTGAAGGTTAGGGTTAGAGTTAGGGTTTGGTTTAGAGGGTTACGGTTAGGTTGATGTTTAGGGTGAGGATGAGGGTGAGGTTGAGGTTTAGGTTGAGGGTGAAGGTGAGGGTTACGGTTAAGGTTTGGGTTTGGGTGAGTGTGAGGGTTAGGGTTAGGATGATCATTAGGGTTATTGTTTGGGTTAGGGTTAGGGTGAGGGTGAGGGTTAGGGTTAGGGAAAGGATGAGGGTAAGGGTTAGGGTGAGGGTTAAGGTGAGGATAAGGTTTAGGGTTAGGGTTAGGGTGAGTGTTAGCGTGAGGGTCAGAGTGAGGGTTACGGTTAGGGTTAGGGTTAGGGTTAGGGTTAGGCTTAGGGTCAGGGTTAGGGTTAGGGTTAGGGTTAGGGTTAGGGTTAGGGTTAGGGTCAGGGTTAGGGTTAGGGTCAGGGTCAGGGTCAGGGTCAGGGTCAGGGTCAGGGTCAGGGTCAGGGTCAGGGTTAGGGTCAGGGTTAGGGTTAGGGTTAGGGTTAGGGTTAGGGTTAGGGTTAGGGTTAGGGTCAGGGTTAGGGTTAGGGTTAGGGTTAGGGTTAGGGTTAGGGTTAGGGTTAGGGTTAGGGTGAGGATAAGGGTTAGGGTGAGGGTTAGGGTGAGGATGAGGGTTAAGTTTAGGGTTAGGGTGAGGGTTAGGGTTTGGGTGATGTTTAGGGTGAGATTTAGGGTGAGGATGAGGGTTCGGGTGAGGGAGAGGCTTCAGGTGAGTTTGAGGGTTAGGGTGTGGGTGAGGATTAGGGTTAGGATGAGGGTGAAGGTTAGGTTTAGGGTTAGTGTGAGGTTGAGAGTTAGGGGTAGGGTTAGGGTTGGGGTTAGGGTTAGGGTTAGCGTTAATGTGAGGGTTAGGGAGAGGGGTAGGCGTAGGGTTAGGGTGAGGTTTAGGGTGAATGTGAGGGTTAAGGTGAGAGTGAGGTTAAGGGTTAGGGTTAGGGTTAGGGTGAGGGTGAGGGTCAGTGTTAAGATTAGGGTTAGGGTTAGGGGTATTGAGAGGGTGAGGGTGAGGGTTAGGGTTAAGGTTAGTGTGAGGGTTAGGTTTAGGGTGAGGGTTAGGTTTAGGTTGAGGGTTAGGTTAAGGGTAAGGTTTACGGTGAGGGTTAGGGTTAGGGTTAGGGTTAGGGTGAGGGTCAGGGTGAGGTTTAGGGTCAGGTAGAGGGTTAGGGTTAGGCTGAGATGTAGGGTTAAGTTGATGTTTATTGTGAGGGTGAGGGTGAGGGTGAAGGTTAGGGTTAGGGTGATGTTTAGGGTGAGGTTTAGGGTTAGGGTAAGGTTTAGGGTTCGGGTGAGTGTGATGGTTAGGGTGTGGGTGAGGGTTTGGGTTAGGTTGAGTGTTAGGGTGACGGTGAGTGTTACAGTGAGGTTGAGGGTTAGGGTTAGGTTTAGGGTGAGGGTTAGGTTTAGGGTGAGGGTTCGGATGAGGGTTAGCGTGAGGGGTAGGTTTAGGGTTAGGGTGAGGGTTAGGTTTAGGCTGAGGGTTAGAGTTAGGTTTAGGGTGAGGTAAGGGTTATGGTGAGGGTTAAGTTGAGGGTGTGGGTGAGGGTTTTGTTTAGGTAAGGGTTAGGGTTAGAGTTAGGGTGAGGATTAGGGGAGGGTGAAGGTTAAGTTGAGGGGTAGGGTTAGGATGAGGCTTAGGGTTAGGGTTAGGGTGAGGGTTAGCGTTAGAGTGATGTTTAGTATGAGGGTGAGGGTTAATGTTAGGGTTAGCGTTAGGGAAAGTTTAGGGTTAGGGTTAGGGTGAGGGTTAGGGTGAGAGGTAAGTTTAGGGTTAGGGTGAAGGTTAGGGTTAGAGTTAGGGTTTGGTTTAGAGGGTTACGGTTAGGTTGATGTTTAGGGTGAGGGTGAGGGTTAGGATGAGGGTGAGGTTGAGGTTTAGGTTGAGGGTGAAGGTGAGGGTTACGGTTAAGGTTTGGGTTTGGGTGAGTGTGAGGGTTAGGGTTAGGATGATCATTAGGGTTATTGTTTGGGTTAGGGTTAGGGTGAGGGTGAGGGTTAGGGTTAGGGAAAGGATGAGGGTAAGGGTTAGGGTGAGGGTTAAGGTGAGGATAAGGTTTAGGGTTAGGGTTAGGGTGAGTGTTAGCGTGAGGGTCAGAGTGAGGGTTACGGTTAGGGTTAGGGTTAGGGTTAGGGTTAGGCTTAGGGTCAGGGTTAGGGTTAGGGTTAGGGTTAGGGTTAGGGTTAGGGTTAGGGTTAGGGTCAGGGTTAGGGTTAGGGTTAGGGGTAGGTTCAGGGTCAGGGTCAGGGTCAGGGTCAGGGTCAGGGTCAGGGTCAGGGTCAGGGTCAGGGTCAGGGTCAGGGTTAGGGTCAGGGTTAGGGTTAGGGTTAGGGTTAGGGTTAGGGTTAGGGTTAGGGTTAGGGTCAGGGTTAGGGTTAGGGTTAGGGTTAGGGTGAGGATAAGGGTTAGGGTGAGGGTTAGGGTGAGGATGAGGGTTAAGTTTAGGGTTAGGGTGAGGGTTAGGGTTTGGGTGATGTTTAGGGTGAGATTTAGGGTGAGGATGAGGGTTCGGGTGAGGGAGAGGCTTCAGGTGAGTTTGAGGGTTAGGGTGTGGGTGAGGATTAGGGTTAGGATGAGGGTGAAGGTTAGGTTTAGGGTTAGTGTGAGGTTGAGAGTTAGGGGTAGGGTTAGGGTTGGGGTTAGGGTTAGGGTTAGCGTTAATGTGAGGGTTAGGGAGAGGGGTAGGCGTAGGGTTAGGGTGAGGTTTAGGGTGAATGTGAGGGTTAAGGTGAGAGTGAGGTTAAGGGTTAGGGTTAGGGTTAGGGTGAGGGTGAGGGTCAGTGTTAAGATTAGGGTTAGGGTTAGGGGTATTGAGAGGGTGAGGGTGAGGGTTAGGGTTAAGGTTAGTGTGAGGGTTAGGTTTAGGGTGAGGGTTAGGTTTAGGTTGAGGGTTAGGTTAAGGGTAAGGTTTACGGTGAGGGTTAGGGTTAGGGTTAGGGTTAGGGTGAGGGTCAGGGTGAGGTTTAGGGTCAGGTAGAGGGTTAGGGTTAGGCTGAGATGTAGGGTTAAGTTGATGTTTATTGTGAGGGTGAGGGTGAGGGTGAAGGTTAGGGTTAGGGTGATGTTTAGGGTGAGGTTTAGGGTTAGGGTAAGGTTTAGGGTTCGGGTGAGTGTGATGGTTAGGGTGTGGGTGAGGGTTTGGGTTAGGTTGAGTGTTAGGGTGACGGTGAGTGTTACAGTGAGGTTGAGGGTTAGGGTTAGGTTTAGGGTGAGGGTTAGGTTTAGGGTGAGGGTTCGGATGAGGGTTAGCGTGAGGGGTAGGTTTAGGGTTAGGGTGAGGGTTAGGTTTAGGCTGAGGGTTAGAGTTAGGTTTAGGGTGAGGTAAGGGTTATGGTGAGGGTTAAGTTGAGGGTGTGGGTGAGGGTTTTGTTTAGGTAAGGGTTAGGGTTAGAGTTAGGGTGAGGATTAGGGGAGGGTGAAGGTTAAGTTGAGGGGTAGGGTTAGGATGAGGCTTAGGGTTAGGGTTAGGGTGAGGGTTAGCGTTAGAGTGATGTTTAGTATGAGGGTGAGGGTTAATGTTAGGGTTAGCGTTAGGGAAAGTTTAGGGTTAGGGTTAGGGTGAGGGTTAGGGTGAGAGGTAAGTTTAGGGTTAGGGTGAAGGTTAGGGTTAGAGTTAGGGTTTGGTTTAGAGGGTTACGGTTAGGTTGATGTTTAGGGTGAGGGTGAGGGTTAGGATGAGGGTGAGGTTGAGGTTTAGGTTGAGGGTGAAGGTGAGGGTTACGGTTAAGGTTTGGGTTTGGGTGAGTGTGAGGGTTAGGGTTAGGATGATCATTAGGGTTATTGTTTGGGTTAGGGTTAGGGTGAGGGTGAGGGTTAGGGTTAGGGAAAGGATGAGGGTAAGGGTTAGGGTGAGGGTTAAGGTGAGGATAAGGTTTAGGGTTAGGGTTAGGGTGAGTGTTAGCGTGAGGGTCAGAGTGAGGGTTACGGTTAGGGTTAGGGTTAGGGTTAGGGTTAGGCTTAGGGTCAGGGTTAGGGTTAGGGTTAGGGTTAGGGTTAGGGTTAGGGTTAGGGTCAGGGTTAGGGTTAGGGTCAGGGTCAGGGTCAGGGTCAGGGTCAGGGTCAGGGTCAGGGTCAGGGTCAGGGTTAGGGTCAGGGTTAGGGTTAGGGTTAGGGTTAGGGTTAGGGTTAGGGTTAGGGTCAGGGTTAGGGTTAGGGTTAGGGTTAGGGTTAGGGTTAGGGTTAGGGTTAGGGTTAGGGTGAGGATAAGGGTTAGGGTGAGGGTTAGGGTGAGGATGAGGGTTAAGTTTAGGGTTAGGGTGAGGGTTAGGGTTTGGGTGATGTTTAGGGTGAGATTTAGGGTGAGGATGAGGGTTCGGGTGAGGGAGAGGCTTCAGGTGAGTTTGAGGGTTAGGGTGTGGGTGAGGATTAGGGTTAGGATGAGGGTGAAGGTTAGGTTTAGGGTTAGTGTGAGGTTGAGAGTTAGGGGTAGGGTTAGGGTTGGGGTTAGGGTTAGGGTTAGCGTTAATGTGAGGGTTAGGGAGAGGGGTAGGCGTAGGGTTAGGGTGAGGTTTAGGGTGAATGTGAGGGTTAAGGTGAGAGTGAGGTTAAGGGTTAGGGTTAGGGTTAGGGTGAGGGTGAGGGTCAGTGTTAAGATTAGGGTTAGGGTTAGGGGTATTGAGAGGGTGAGGGTGAGGGTTAGGGTTAAGGTTAGTGTGAGGGTTAGGTTTAGGGTGAGGGTTAGGTTTAGGTTGAGGGTTAGGTTAAGGGTAAGGTTTACGGTGAGGGTTAGGGTTAGGGTTAGGGTTAGGGTGAGGGTCAGGGTGAGGTTTAGGGTCAGGTAGAGGGTTAGGGTTAGGCTGAGATGTAGGGTTAAGTTGATGTTTATTGTGAGGGTGAGGGTGAGGGTGAAGGTTAGGGTTAGGGTGATGTTTAGGGTGAGGTTTAGGGTTAGGGTAAGGTTTAGGGTTCGGGTGAGTGTGATGGTTAGGGTGTGGGTGAGGGTTTGGGTTAGGTTGAGTGTTAGGGTGACGGTGAGTGTTACAGTGAGGTTGAGGGTTAGGGTTAGGTTTAGGGTGAGGGTTAGGTTTAGGGTGAGGGTTCGGATGAGGGTTAGCGTGAGGGGTAGGTTTAGGGTTAGGGTGAGGGTTAGGTTTAGGCTGAGGGTTAGAGTTAGGTTTAGGGTGAGGTAAGGGTTATGGTGAGGGTTAAGTTGAGGGTGTGGGTGAGGGTTTTGTTTAGGTAAGGGTTAGGGTTAGAGTTAGGGTGAGGATTAGGGGAGGGTGAAGGTTAAGTTGAGGGGTAGGGTTAGGATGAGGCTTAGGGTTAGGGTTAGGGTGAGGGTTAGCGTTAGAGTGATGTTTAGTATGAGGGTGAGGGTTAATGTTAGGGTTAGCGTTAGGGAAAGTTTAGGGTTAGGGTTAGGGTGAGGGTTAGGGTGAGAGGTAAGTTTAGGGTTAGGGTGAAGGTTAGGGTTAGAGTTAGGGTTTGGTTTAGAGGGTTACGGTTAGGTTGATGTTTAGGGTGAGGGTGAGGGTTAGGATGAGGGTGAGGTTGAGGTTTAGGTTGAGGGTGAAGGTGAGGGTTACGGTTAAGGTTTGGGTTTGGGTGAGTGTGAGGGTTAGGGTTAGGATGATCATTAGGGTTATTGTTTGGGTTAGGGTTAGGGTGAGGGTGAGGGTTAGGGTTAGGGAAAGGATGAGGGTAAGGGTTAGGGTGAGGGTTAAGGTGAGGATAAGGTTTAGGGTTAGGGTTAGGGTGAGTGTTAGCGTGAGGGTCAGAGTGAGGGTTACGGTTAGGGTTAGGGTTAGGGTTAGGGTTAGGCTTAGGGTCAGGGTTAGGGTTAGGGTTAGGGTTAGGGTTAGGGTTAGGGTTAGGGTCAGGGTTAGGGTTAGGGTCAGGGTCAGGGTCAGGGTCAGGGTCAGGGTCAGGGTCAGGGTCAGGGTCAGGGTTAGGGTCAGGGTTAGGGTTAGGGTTAGGGTTAGGGTTAGGGTTAGGGTTAGGGTTAGGGTCAGGGTTAGGGTTAGGGTTAGGGTTAGGGTTAGGGTTAGGGTTAGGGTTAGGGTTAGGGTGAGGATAAGGGTTAGGGTGAGGGTTAGGGTGAGGATGAGGGTTAAGTTTAGGGTTAGGGTGAGGGTTAGGGTTTGGGTGATGTTTAGGGTGAGATTTAGGGTGAGGATGAGGGTTCGGGTGAGGGAGAGGCTTCAGGTGAGTTTGAGGGTTAGGGTGTGGGTGAGGATTAGGGTTAGGATGAGGGTGAAGGTTAGGTTTAGGGTTAGTGTGAGGTTGAGAGTTAGGGGTAGGGTTAGGGTTGGGGTTAGGGTTAGGGTTAGCGTTAATGTGAGGGTTAGGGAGAGGGGTAGGCGTAGGGTTAGGGTGAGGTTTAGGGTGAATGTGAGGGTTAAGGTGAGAGTGAGGTTAAGGGTTAGGGTTAGGGTTAGGGTGAGGGTGAGGGTCAGTGTTAAGATTAGGGTTAGGGTTAGGGGTATTGAGAGGGTGAGGGTGAGGGTTAGGGTTAAGGTTAGTGTGAGGGTTAGGTTTAGGGTGAGGGTTAGGTTTAGGTTGAGGGTTAGGTTAAGGGTAAGGTTTACGGTGAGGGTTAGGGTTAGGGTTAGGGTTAGGGTGAGGGTCAGGGTGAGGTTTAGGGTCAGGTAGAGGGTTAGGGTTAGGCTGAGATGTAGGGTTAAGTTGATGTTTATTGTGAGGGTGAGGGTGAGGGTGAAGGTTAGGGTTAGGGTGATGTTTAGGGTGAGGTTTAGGGTTAGGGTAAGGTTTAGGGTTCGGGTGAGTGTGATGGTTAGGGTGTGGGTGAGGGTTTGGGTTAGGTTGAGTGTTAGGGTGACGGTGAGTGTTACAGTGAGGTTGAGGGTTAGGGTTAGGTTTAGGGTGAGGGTTAGGTTTAGGGTGAGGGTTCGGATGAGGGTTAGCGTGAGGGGTAGGTTTAGGGTTAGGGTGAGGGTTAGGTTTAGGCTGAGGGTTAGAGTTAGGTTTAGGGTGAGGTAAGGGTTATGGTGAGGGTTAAGTTGAGGGTGTGGGTGAGGGTTTTGTTTAGGTAAGGGTTAGGGTTAGAGTTAGGGTGAGGATTAGGGGAGGGTGAAGGTTAAGTTGAGGGGTAGGGTTAGGATGAGGCTTAGGGTTAGGGTTAGGGTGAGGGTTAGCGTTAGAGTGATGTTTAGTATGAGGGTGAGGGTTAATGTTAGGGTTAGCGTTAGGGAAAGTTTAGGGTTAGGGTTAGGGTGAGGGTTAGGGTGAGAGGTAAGTTTAGGGTTAGGGTGAAGGTTAGGGTTAGAGTTAGGGTT